>NC_079204.1:43059220-43239220 GCF_026745355.1 Beta vulgaris subsp. vulgaris | reverse complement strand
GTAGAAAAGACATCCTATGAGATATGGAGTGGAAAAGTTTCAAGATTGTCTTTTCTACGTATTTAGGGATGTAAGTTTTATGTAAAACATTTACTTTCAGACAAACTCACCCCTAGATTAGATAAGTGTTTCTTCGTGGGTTATCCCAAGGAAAACAAGGCATTTTACTCCTACAATCGAATTGATGGCAAAGTGTTCGTTGCTCTTCGTGATGTCATTTTGGAAAAAGATTTTATTTCCAAAAAGGCAAGTGAGAGTAATGTATTTCTCGAAGAAGTTCGAGAAAAGCAACAAATGGACATAGTTCAACCTATGTCAGAGTCAGAAACACAAGTGTCAGCTGTGGAGCTTGAAGTAGTTCCTCCTTTAGAGGAATCTTCTTCCATAACTGACCAAGTGTTGGAGGACGTGCATCCCGTACACAAACCTCCTACTGTCCCACTCAAATCTAATTTGTGCGAAAATTCTCAAATTGTTGAGAAGAAAATTTCTCCTATTGCAGCCCCTCGTAGGTCTAGTAGACCAAGAATACCAACCAAAAGATTTGATGATTTCTTGTTAACCGAAAATTTTGAGATAATGATTTTAGAATTTGAGGAACCTACTACTTACAAGCAAGCTTTGATGAGTGAAGACTTCGAAAAATGGTTTGAAGCCATGAGGTCCAAAATGACATCCATGCCCGATGGGGTTACACCTATTAGTTGCAAATGGGTTTTCAAAGTGAAAACAGACAAGGATGGTAACGTTCAGGTTTACAAAGCAAGGTTGGTTGCAAAAGGGTTCAAGCAAGTTCATGGTATAGACTATGACGAAACCTTTTCACTAGTAGCATGCTTAAATCCTTCGGATACTCCTACGATCGGCCTTTTAGATTACAGATTTGACAAATGATGTCAAAACCGCTTTCTTGAATGGGTTCTTGAAAGAGGATGTGTATATGGCACACCAAAGGTTTTGTGGATCCAGAAATATCCTAAGAGGTATGTAACTTAAATTCATTTATGGATTGAAGCAAGCATCCCGGAGTTGGAATCTTCAATTTGATGAGGCAATCAAACAGTTTGGTTTTCTATAAAACGAAGAAGAGTCTTGTGTTTACAAGAAGGAAAGTGGGAGTAACATAGTCTTCTTGGTCTTGTATGTAAAAGATATACTTCTCATAGGAAATGACATTCCCATGATTGAGTCAGTCAAGGAATGGTTGAAAAGTTGTTTTTCTATGAAAGACCTTGGAAACTGAGTACATTTTGGGGATCAAGATCTATAGGGATAGGTCTAGAGGATGTACACTTAGCCAACGAACTTATATACATAAGATATTCACTAAGTTCAACATGGAAAACTCTAAGAGATGTTTTCTACCCATGTAACATGGTGTGTCGCTTAGCAAGACTCAGTGTTAGTCTGGACCTGATGAGATAAAGCGAATGAGTAATGTTCCTTATGTGTCAGCGATAGGGTCCATTATGTACTCCATGATTTATACTCTCCCAGATGTTTCATATGCCTTGAGCATGTGTAGCAGATTCCAATCAAATCCAGGTGACGCACACTGGAGTGCAACTAAAAATATCCTAAAGTACTTAAGAAGGACAAAGGGTAATTTTTTAGTGTATGGAGGTGAAAGTAAGTAAATTGTTGAGGGTTACACAGATGCGAGCTTTCAAACTGACAAAGATGATTTTCGATCTTTTGTCTAAATGGAGGGGAAGTGAGGTGGAAAAGTTCAAAGCAAAGCATTGTTGTTGATTCTACAACAGAAGATGAGTACATTGCTAGGACAGATTCAGTAAAGGAAGCCGTTTGGATGAAGAAGTTCATTTTGGAGCTAGGAGTAGTGCCTAGTGTTGGAGATGGTATTGTTTTACATTGTGATAGCAATGGTGCCATAGCTCAGTCCAAGGAACCAAGATCACATCAAAGGTGTAAACATGTACTTAGAAAGTTTCATCTTATTCGAGAAATCGTTGAGAGAAAAGATGTAATAGTTAGCAAAGTTCATATCGGTAGCAATGTCGCTGATCCTTTGACTAAACTATTGCCTCAGCCTAAGTATAGGAGTCATACTAGGGCTATTGGACTTAAGCATGAAGGAGAGTGGTTTTGATTGTGTACTATTTACTTTTAATTAGTTCACGGTTGTAGTTACTCTTATAATATGTTTGGTTATGTTTATCAATAAAAGGTTATATTCTTATTTAATCTTTGTTTAGTATTAAATAAAACATTCAAAGTATTTTATAACGGTTGATAGGATTGTCAAATACATGATTTGACAAATGAAACCCTATTTAGTGAACAAGAGTTATAATATACCTTATTTGTCCCTAGTTAAAATCATTAAAGTTGAATGTAAATGATTCAGTTTCATGGACTACATTGCAAGTTGATTGATAAAGCAGTTTCATGGGCTATGGGGACATAGAGATGTCTAGTCATTTGAATAGACAATGTATAGTTGATACACGTCGGGAAGACCTCGTGGAGTTCTCTAAAAGGCTTATGATAATCTCATTAATATATTTAGTGGATTCCTTTGACATGAGTATGATATTATTCTTACTTAAGGATTAGTATGTTTTTGACACTGCAAAACGTCGTGCCGTAAAAGGAGGCTATAAGGCAATGATCGCAACTGCTACGAATTGAGTGGGAGTTTTGGTTATACAAGACTGGATAAAGTCCTCCTAAGAGTTAGGATTGATGTTATGTCCTCTTGAAGAGCGAGAACTGAAAATGCATGGTCATGCTCAAATAGATTAAGAAGTTAATCATTTGTTTTGACAGTTTGAACTCGGATTTCTAGAAACAACTTGAATATTGATATGGTTTACATACGATGTTACCATGTCATCAAGTTGGGCATTAAGAGACTTAAGGAGTTTGAAGGTTACACACTTATTCTTAGACAAGTGGGAGATTGAAGGATTTTGTCCTCGATCAAGTCTCACAAACTAAATGTATATGGACAAATTACGGAGATAATATATTCTATAATATTAGGTGACCGCAACGTTTTGCTCGAAGCTAATTGCGGTTTATCGAGCTAGTATTATAGGCCAACTACTAATATATATTGGGTCATATGAGGTCACACAATGTGACAACCCTTGGATATTACCCAAACCTGTTTGTGAAATGGGTTAGACAGTTTTCAAATGGGTGGAGTGAGATGTAACTCATGAGTTTATTAGGCTCATAATGTGTATGACATTATGAGGCAAATAAAGCCTCATGAAACACCTCTTTGTAGCCACCTCATATAGGAATATGGGGGTTACAAAGGGAGTACACACATTACAAAATAAGATTTTTCCTTGCTCTTCCTTCCCCCATTCGACCACCATACACCCCAAAAGCAAAAGAGTTTTTCCTCTCTTCCTTACTAGCATATGTGGTGATCTAAGGGTTGTTCGGGGACCACCACTAGAGAACGATGTTTGACGTTCTAACTGATCTCCACTAGAAGGCTTATGGTGTAAGAGGAATTCATGCATCAAGAGGTATAATACTTACTCTTATTAGATTCATGTTAATTTATGCAAAGATCTTGGGTTAGATGTTTGAGTATATGATACTCGTTTTCCGCATTGAGCATCTATAGTCCTACACTTACACCACGTCCCATGTCCGCTCGCACAAAGGAGCACATTGCACAATAGCATCTTGTTCAGGGTACTTCAAATGGACATAACTTTCTAACCATTGGATGAAATCTTGGTTCGATAACTTTCCAACGACTGATCATAAGCTTGATTTGGATCTAAAACGAAAGAGTTATCCGCGTTTTAAGTTGAACTGTTTGACCAGAGCAGAACAGTTGGTGCTCCCGCACCAACTCTGAGGTGCTCCACACATATCAGTGATGGATGCATATTGGAGGACAGAAGAAATGGTGCATCTGCACCATTTAAATCTACGAAAGCAATGCTTGTTTTTAAAACATTGGAGTTGATTAGTTTATGTTGGATGCTTTATTATAGAGTTTATAGAGTATTATTAGAGTTCATGTTAGAGAGAAAAACACTTTGCTTATTCTTAGAATTGAGATCCACAGATCAAAGTTGTTGGTCTTCTACACTTTCAAGGTAACCTTTGTTAATTTAATTTCAAAGTTTTCACTTTTTATTCTCTCTTTTCATTGTTATTATTTGTTCTTCCTTATTGTTAGATCTCATATATTGTAGTTTCTTAATTGCTTATTTTTATTAGAATTATTAACCCTTAATCACGTTTAGCCCTAGATTAGTTACATATTTCATGTTTTTATGCTTTCAATTCATGATTAGTGAGTAGTCTTCTATCTAGAGTTAGGGTGAAAGTATGTATTAGGGTTTTAAATGTATTGTTAATGTGATTGTGATGATCTAAAGATGATTATGCGTTGATCTTGGTGTTTTAAGGCCTTAGATAGATATTGATCACATTTATGCTTTGGTATTTTGATTTCAGATGTTCTTAATCGAATTTTGAACTATTTTATCATCCCCGTGAATCAACTTAATTTTTAGGCCAAGATATTGGGTAGAAATTAAGGGGATCCTTTATAAGGGATTTTCCGTACTTATTAAATCTCTTAATCAATTGACTAAATACCATTTGAGAGAGGATTTAGTTGATAGATTAAGTGATTATTCTTGAGATCATTTGAGAGAGGACTCAAGTGTTTTAGAGGAAAACTAAACATTGCATAATTGTCGCCTTTGAATACAATTGTATTAATTATCGATGTCCACTTTAATCCATACTAGTAACCTTAACTCTATTGTCTTCCTTATTGATATTTTCATATCGTGTTAGTTGTGAGTTCTTGATAATAGTTAGTTTTAGTTGTTGCAAAAACTATTCAAAACCCCCAAAGATCCTTCAATTAGGTAATTTAGACTTGTTAAACTTTGATTAATCCCATTTTTCCTGTGGATCGACCCTTGACTTGTCTTTGCTACGTTCTTAGTAATTGCTTGTTAGGTTTTATAAATATTGTTTGAAAGCGATTTTTGGTGCCTTCACGACACACTAAAAACCTCTTATCAAGTTCCTATAACAACTCTTAAGGCTGCGGCCATACTTTGAGGAGTTCTGGTTTCCTCAAAATGTCCAAGGACGGTTCAGCCTTAATTTTTTTCTCTTTAATTCTTAATTGTATCACTTTCATGATTGTTTTGTGATGAGAAAAACTTGGATGAGTAAATAGTTTGATAAATAAGAAGGATCATGATTAAAGTGTAAAAGTTTCATAATTTTAGTTTGTAATCTATGAATTAACTAGATAGTATATTGCGTAACGGTTCGTGTACCGTTCTTGTATGCCAATTAGGTAATACTGATGATAAGAACAAGAATTACTTTGCTTGAAACTCTTAACTTTGATTATAGATTGTTTGAGCTGTAAGGATAATTTGGTCTTATTTCTACTCTAAGAATAGAAGATTCTTTGTTGTGCTTTGGTTGTGAGATTAACTTCTAGATGTTCAATATGACGTTCATACTGAATTTTTCTTCGTGTTTAATTTTAATCTCTTGGTTTTTTTACCGGGCATATGTGAGCTTATGCATTTGAATATGGGTATTGGAGGTATGTTTTTTCTCCTTTTGAATGTAATAGTACAGTTGATCTACTCCAGGAAGGAAGGTTGGAAGGAGAGTTGAACTTAATAAGCCTGAAGAGGTGATAGAACAACTTGATGGCCGGACAAAATAGTTGCTTCTCCCCTACCATATGATTCGAAAATTGATGAAGCAGAATCCTTCTTTGCTTAATATGCAAAGGTAACTAGTTTTTTCTTCGAGGCTTGAGTATGATCAAAGTCACACTATGATACTATCCATAAAGTCATATTTTTATCATTCCTACATAGTCTGTCTCTATGTGTATATATATATATCTTCATTTACCTTTGTGCAAGTGTTGTAACCACTAGGATATTTTGTAGTTTTTAGTGGTCCGATTGGTTTTGAAGGAGGGTCCTGGAACATCCTTTTTTGTTGGTTTTAGTGTTTTAAGTCTTTTTTAGCACTAATTTTATGTATCTGAATATTAATTAATGTGAGTTTTTGAATTTGATATTATCAGTTGCTGAGGATATCATATATCTTTTGCAAATGCGTGTTCAATTTAGGCTATTAGTGTTGCTTGCAATACGACCTTTGAAATTTCAAGAATGATTGTCCTAAAGATTTGACTGTTCTAATTGGAACCTGCTCAATTGTGCTGGCTGAATCTGAACATCTGGAATTTGATTTTTTTTTAAGCTCTTTAAACATGCGTGATTCAAGTGTATATGTACTGAAGTTTATATGAGGATGATTCTATTTTTCAAAGATGAAAGTGCTACACCTGATTGAACTTATATTACAAAAGACCAAGGATTTTATTGAATTAATCTTGAAGTATGATAAGTATATTCTTTTTGACATTATTCTTTGAGAGTTAGTTGTGAACTTGTCTCTTTTATATGGTTGAATAAACTTCTTATTAGCATGGTGATCGACTGTGTTGTGCTGTGATAATTTTTATTGTACTTTAAGCTTTAGATGATAAAAACCTCATGAACAAGCTCGAGTGCTCGAGTTCATGGTTGTCTTACGGTTTTGCTGTTTCATTGATAAATCTTATGCGATACATGATTATCGCTTGCCAAAGTCCTTGTGCTATTTATTTTTCCCTTTCTTTGGTCTCTCATCTTTCTATAAACAATGTTGATTTCTTTTGTCTGGACTTTAGTTAATCTGCTAGTGTAATTTCTTAGATCTTAACAACAAGTTCTTAAGCATCTTTACAGAAATGATGTTGGTGCTTAATAAACCACTTCTGACACCAAAATGTAACTATCAAAGTTGAATTGACAACTTGTTATACTATTTTTGCCACCAAATATATCTCTGTTTAATATTTTCTTTATATTTGCATGGATAACATAAATTGCAATGAAAAGTGATGCTTATATATATAATTGTTTTTGGATTATTTAGGACAAGAAAAGCAAAAAAACAAAGGGTCACAGTTGTTGACAAAACCGCAACCCTTTATCAATTAACCGCTGCAGTTTATACCAATAATTGCAACCCTTAATTGATAAAGGGTTGCGGTTATTTAAGTGTTGCGTGTTAATTGAGGGTTATGGTTAATTAAGGGTTGCGGTTAATTGACTGCAGCCCTCGGCTTTTAATTTTTTTCCTCTAGTGCATTTTGTAAAGGTCTTTTTTTCTTGAAGAACTGGCCGGGCATAGTCTTTGTACTAGCAATTTTCAGATAGATTTATAAACTGAGTTGATTAGATTGATAGGTCTTAAGTGATTTGGTGTTTTTGGAATATCCATTTTCGAAATCTCCATCTCGGGATTAGCGTAATAATAGTATGGTTTAGAAAAGTGGGGGAGTTTCATTGTAAGCTAAGTCCATTAGGCTCGGAAGAACTTAGCTCTAGGCCAGAACCATCTGAACCCATGGTCTTGTGTGGGTTCATGTCAAATAAAGCTCCTTTTATTTTTTTTCTTTCGAGAAGGGCGTTAAGAGACAAATAGCGTCATCATGTGAGATAATAGGTCGGATAAAGCTAAGATCTTTATCCCTATTGTTCTGAACAGAAGTTTGGAATCGTGTTTTAAAGGCATTTAGGAGTAGACATTGATTTTGGAATGAGAGTCAACCCGAGAGTCGAAATTGTTTTAAGACTATAAATTGCGGAATTGGCTATTTTCCTTTTCATTTTGTTATGAAAAAATCTGGTATTGCAGTCACCTTGAGGAAGCTATTTTTGCGGCTTGTTGTTCTCTATTTTTTTTTTTACTAGAAAGAAGAATTTTTTCGCGTTGTCTAATAAAACGATTGACGTGGTTGATTAAAATGGGTTTATATGGTTGAGACCATAGATGTTTTCGAGTTTCATAATTTCTTTTTCCCCATTTTCTATTTGCTTGTTGTTCGTATGACTATATATAAGTCGTTGCTACCACATTCTGAGCCTAGTTTTCATGCAACTGAGCTTCTGTTGGATTTTATAGAACCTAGAGCCCTTATAGGTTGACTCCAAAGTTTTTGTAAACTATGTTGTGCGAGCTAGGTCAAGGGTTTATTTAATTATCTAAACTAATAATTCTCATATAAAAACATTTTTTGAAAAGGTAATGATCAAATCACCAAGGTACCATAGCGAGTGATCGATCATTCGGTTCATTATGGTTTGAGAAACCCGATCTCTTTTAGGAGAACATAAGATCCTTTTGTAGAGCAACGAAAAATGCAACTGTATATCGTAGTGGACAATAGACGTCCGGTTTCTAAGGGGCTGAAAAACCTTATCAATAAATGTAGTCATAATAAGTGTCCAATACTTCGTTCTATAGCAAGCATCAAGCACTCGATTTCAATGAGTTATTTCAACCACTTCTTTACGTTTATGCTCTCACAATTACAACGTGCTTACAAGAAATTAAGCTTATTCAAAAGACTATGCTAAGTAATGTAAATAAAGTACATCTTGACAACTACTTTCAAGGTAGCACCCTTTGTATAGTTTGGGGTGTTAAGGTAAAAAAACATGGTTTTGAGGCTTGTTTCTTGGGCTGTAGAGTTTATTTCAACCCAAGTACTTCTGATCACTTGTGATTTTATTACATTAAACCAAAATAATGCAGTCTTCAAAGTAGATGTATTCCATTCACATATGATTCTGAAGCGGGTAAAAAAAGATCTTCAATATTAAACTCAGAGTAACATGGAGAAATCAATTTAGTAATACTCTCATAGAACTCCAATCATAGATTAATTAAAACTTTAATTGAGATACAATAGAAATTTGAGAAAGCAAATAATGATTCATAACAAGAAAAAAACCCAAATATGAAATAGTTGTATATCATCTATTAGTAATATGTCCTTGTATCCATAACCAAACTATAACATACATCCAGGCCCGGTTATTTGGGTGTGCAAAAAGCCCAGTTGCACAGGGCCCCTAATTTTGGGGGGCCTCCTATGTAAATCCGTTATCCCGCGTGATACAATACTGAAATTCTGAAAATGCCATTTACTTTCCTAAAACACCAAGATACAATACGCATGATATATTCCTCTCTCTATGATATTCAATTTTTCATCTTCAATCTTGCAACTTTACATCTTCTTTCCTTTATTTCCACAACTAAATCTTCATAATTCCAAAATTAATCAATTAATTCTGTTGATCTCTCTACAATTTTCCATGGAAACTAAACAACTTCCTCTCTCAACAATTCAATTTGCAACGGGAATGAAAAAATTCTGTCAAACGGCGAATTTCTTCCCTCTATTATATAGTACTACCTAGAATCATTTTTCTTCAACAATCAAAATTGTATATCTTTATAGCCCGAATTTGCGATCTCATCTCCAAGAAATTCGAGCAAGATTTGACAATTTTAAAGGTGAAAGACTCCAAGTTCATATAAGTTATCTAATCTCCAACCATAATTTTAAGTTTTTTTGTTTCATTTACTCAAATAAACTATTATTTTGAGTCTGATATGTTTTGGTAGGAGAGCAAGTATTGAATATCTGGGTTATTTAACTGAATTATGCAGATTTGAGTTTTTGAGTTTTTGAGTTTTTGTTCATTGATTTTAATGGCAGATTTGTAGAAACTGGACGATTATTTGAAGGTTGTTTTGGATCTTCTTCTTCATGCAAGTTATCAAAATCTTCTTCTTCCTTCATGATACAATGAACATGTTGACTGAACATGTATTAATGAATGAAAGCAGTATTAGAATTGTTGACCTTTTAGTTTTTCTATTTATTAAGTAACATTTTTTAAATGAAAGTCCTCACCCATTTTGATAGATCTAAGTACTAGTTGAATTGTATTTCCCATTCGGTTTTTAGGTCCCTCCAATTTTTTATTTAATTTTCCTTTTTTTTTGCAAATATAAAAATGTTAAGATTTTTTTTGAGGGGAATAAATATGTTAGACTAGTACTATACAATAACTGATTCTTTTTGTTGGTTTTGTTTTGAAAGGTGATTTTTTTTCCGAGAGAGAATGCAAAAGGGCATGTCATTCGACTCATTCTATTGATTCAAGATTTGAAACTTCAATTTTCCATGTTGTCTCAATTTATTATGCCTCCTAAAATTAGAAAATATCAATCTGGTTCTGAAAAATGAACAAAAAAGAAAAAAGTAGAATTACTGATTGAGTCACAAAGAGGAGCTCTTGATAAATTTCTTAAGAAAGAATCGCAAGTTCCTACTGAAAATCAAAATTATGATGATAATGTGGTAATTAATGAGAATAATGATGTTGAAACTGAGATTATTGATAATGCCAATGATGTGATGATGTGCCTAATAAAAATTATTCTTGTGATGATGTTCCTATTGATAATGATGGTATTGATTGCGCTCCTCCTGAAAATGATAATGTTGATGTGGAAAATAGTGATTATGTGCCTATTGAGAATGAAAATGTTGGACAAACAAACTCAACCGAAAATTTCCATTTGCCTAATATATATGATCCTACAACGTGGGACGGTCTTGATTATAAATTGATAGATTTATTAATAGAGAAAGGTCCCAAAAGAGATTTGTCTATTGTGAAAGGTCCTAAAGACAAATTTTCTAGGCGATTTACCGCAAACTTATACTAGAGTTTTGTCCAATGGAGAGAAGTGTGATAGAAATTGGCTTGTTTACTCGAAAGAGCTTGGTAGAGTATTTTGTTTTTGTTGCAAAATATTTAAAAAAGGAATAGGTAGAGGTCAATTAACTAATGATGGCTTTTCGGATTAGGCTCATATTGGACTAAGACTTAAAGAGCATGAAACAAGCATGGAACATGTGAAAAACATGACAACTTGGTATGATTTACGTTCAAGGTTTCAAAAGAATCAAACAATTGATAAAGTCGTGCAAAAACAAATTGAGAAAGAAAAAGAGCATTGGAAAAACGTCATGAAAAGAATTATTTCAATTGTAAAAATTTCTTGCTAAACATAATTTAGCATTTCGTGGTACAAATGAGAAATTATATCAAAATAGTAACGGCAATTTTTTGGGCTTCATTGAAATGTTGGCAAAGTTTGACCCAGTTATCCAAGAGCATATTAGACGTATTACTAATGATGATATCAACTTTCATTATCTTGGTCATAACATACAAATTGAGTTGATATGTTTGCTTGGTTCTGCTATTAAAACTGAAATTGTTAAAAAAGTAAAGCACGCAAAATATTTCTCAGTGGTACTTGATTGCACCCCTGATGTTAGCCATCAAGAGCAAATGTCGTTGATACTAAGATATGTGAACATCTCTTCAAATTATGTTAGTATTGAAGAATCTTTTTTGGAATTCTTAAATGTAAATGATACGACTGGCCAAGGACTTTTTAATGCATTGCAAAGTGAGTTAAAAAATTTAGATCTTGATATATTGGATGTGCGAGGACAAGGTTATGACAATGGATCAAATATGAAAGGAAAACATCAAGGGGTACAAAAAAAACTTTTGGATTTAAATTCTAGAGCATTTTACGGTCTTGTGGTTGTCATAGTCTTAACTTGACATTATGTGACATGGCTAATACGTGTGGTAAAGCTAGAGATTTTTTTGGAGTTATACAATGCATATACACTATTTTTGAGTGTTCTATCAAGAGATGGCAAATATTGAAAGATAATGTAAAAGGATTGACTCCTAAGTCTTTGTCGCCCACTCGTTGGGAGAGTCGGGTAGATATTGTAAAAGCTATAAGGTTTCAAATTGTAGAAATACGGGAAGCTTTACTTCAAGTATCGGAACATGATAATGATTCTAAAATAAGAAGTGAAGCTATATCATTGGCAATTAATGAGTTGGGTGATTTTGAGTTTTTGATTTCAATAATCATTTGGTTTGAGATATTAAGTGCAATTAATCTGGTGAGCAAGATTTTACAATCAAAAGACATGCTTATTGATGTGGCTATTGAAAAAATAAAGGGGTTAATTTCTTTCTTTGAGAGGTATAGGCAATCTGGTTTTTATGATGCACTGGATAATGCTAAGAAACTTGCCATTGAATTGAATATTGACCCTATATTTCCCCAAAGGCGTGAAATACAAAGAAAGAAACACTTTGATGAGGAAACAAGTACATCATATGTTGCTCCACTATCTCTAGAGGAATCATTTAGAGTTAATTATTTTCTTTATATTGTTGATCAAGCCATTAATTCTCTTAATAGGAGATTTGAGCAATATCAGGAGTATGAAAATATATTTGGTTTCTTGTTTACTTCTTACAATTTGCGGTCATTGGATGATAAGAGTTTAAAATCTTCGTGTTGTATTCAACTTGAAAATGCACTTAAACATAATGACCAATTTGATATATTGATGGACCTTAATTATATTTAGAGTTGCTGTTTAAAAGAGGTATTGTCCAGACAAGGAATGATGAGACCTATTGATATTATGAAGTTTTTGACTGGTTTAAATTACTTTCCTAATGCATTTATTGCATACCGAATTTTGTTAACTATTCATGTGACTGTAGCAGCAACAGAAAGAAGTTTTTCAAAGTTGAAGCTATTAAAGTCCTACTTGCGTTCTACAATGTTACAAGAAAGGCTTAATGGATTAGCGGTGATAGCAATTGAGAACGATCTTTTTGAGAAAATTGAATATGAGGAATTGGTTGATGATTTTGCATCAAAGAGTGTGAGAAGAATGTCCCTATTTAAATAAGCTTGTATTAGTTCGAAGTGTATGGCTCTATTCAAATAAGCTTGTATTAGTTTGAAGTTGTATGGGAATTTTAGTATCTATATAAATAAAATACTTTGAATTTATTGTGTTTCATTTTGAATAAATTAAATCATTATATGGTAGAATTTTGATATATATCTATGTCTATCAAAGTGAAGCATATTAAAAAAAAAATTGAGGGCCCAAATTTATTAATTGGCACAGGGCCCCCAAAATGTTTAAGACGGGCCTGCATACATCGATATAGAGTAAGTGAAACAAAAGACAATAACAAAAATAAGATAGACCTATAAATTTCCAACCTTTATGGGAGGTAATAAGAGTTATAACTTTTTGTACGAAAAATATGCTTGGGAAGAGACCGACCATATTACACACCATCAATATCAGACATTTAATCAGAACAAATACTTGTTGCCCAACAAGCACTAAGAATAATTTAGAAAGATTCCACCTTTAGGAGAGAAGGTAAGACCAAGTAGCCTAAACAAGATAATTAGCAAAAATATCATTTCGAGGCCTACTAAGCTTTAGCAATAAGGTGTTATGAACAAAGTCCACAATGCTTATTATAGAAGGCAAAATTTAGTAACCTAAATAAGAAAGAAAAAATTGATTCTAATAATCCAACGTTTGGGTCGTTCACTCAAAATAATTCCACGTTTTAATTATTTTTTAATAATTGGACCTTTTACCACTATCCTCTCATTTTGAACTGTAACCTGTTAAAATAGGTTGATGGCCAGGAAAATGAGTATATTGCACACTTGACTTGTTCTAATTTGTTCTGATTTAATTAATTAATTGTAATTTTAATTAACTTAACTAAAACATATCCCAAAATACTCTTTACACTTTTCTTTTTTATATGTCCCCTAATTGTAACAGCCCGCTCTTCCGAGCTGCTAGTGAAACACACTCAACAACCATAAACTAGAATTAACTCTTAAATAAATTACTTCGCAGCGGAAAAAATATCCTCAAATACACCAATATCTCCAATAATATTCTCAAATATCATATACAACGAAACATAAATAACTATTTTCAAATCAGCTATCTATATACAAACTCAATCCTAAATCTAGGACGACACCATAATCTTGCTTCACTTCCATTCTGGAACTCTTGATACCAAACCTGCAAATTCAGAGAAGAAAATACAAAACAAACACAATTCCAAAATGAGTGGAAAACTCGTAACCTTTACTTCAGCCCGTTATAAACATATTATTTTCTCAAATCGTTTTCATTTCGTATAACGCTGGCATAGCTCACTCTCTTAAACAATCAGTGGCAAGTACAGGCTTTGGACAAAGGACAAACGCTGCCTCCAAGGTTCGTTATGGAGCCCAGCAATACTACCCCAAGGTTCGTTATGGAGCGTAGCCGACCGTATCAGGTCAAAAAGTAACCATCCTCCACCCATACCTTGCCCACTTTCTATTATCAGTTCATAAACTAAGCCAGCAAAACAGTTGCGTGTTTATAATCAAACAATGACATTTCATCATCACATTCATAACTATGGCCATAGTACGAAGTTATTTACGAAAACAGAAGACAGAAATCACACACACATGGGCATGAGTAAATGATTTTACTGAACATAAAAGTTACCTGAAAGCAATTCAGATTCCACCAACATAATCAACTTCATAATCCCGAATGATTCTTCACTCCAAAATCATCATCTAAGAATCACCTCACAATTATAGCGATAATGAATAACTAATCTTAAACTAATCTAAACTAGAAACATAATCATAACCATTCCTAGAAAAGATATTATAACCATCATACTAGCTATAACATTCTAAAAATGAACTCTAACTAATCTAAACTAAATCTGTAAAATAAAAACTAACCAATTCCATAACTTCCACTTATCTCCAAATATAACAATTCCAACAACACAACAACAGCAAACTAACAACCCTCCTTTTGAGAATAACAAATACAACACTTCAATAACCCATTAACAATGAACCACCATCACACGACACAACAACCAACAACGCACACCAACAACTAGCACAACCACACCTACAACCACATCATTCACACCAACGACCATAACAACAACAGCAGCAACACTATGGCGGCAGAGTCACCAACAATAAAACAAGAACCAATATGATTACTCTTATAATTCAATACAACAACCTTAAGAACAGCACAACAACGGCAACGATAAATAAAACTAACTTGCGATTAATTTTATAAAACATGAAATCAGAATTTCAAGAGGAAAAGAAAGAGGTAGTCATTACCTCTGCTCAACGTGAGCAGCGAAGAACAAAGGAGAACCGAGAGACAGAGGGTCTCAAAGCTTTGGTGCACAACGACAAACACCAACAAGCAACAGTGATCAGTAGGTCCGGCGAGCTACAACTCGCGGTGGCCAACCCAGAACGGTGGTACAACCGCCACAAACGCAGCAACAACAACGAAAGGAGAGAGAAAATATAGGGCAGAGCAGCGGCAACCCAGCAGCGGCGGCACAACCACCACGAACCGAATTGAAGACTGAGCGGCAGCACCGCTAAAAACAACAACAACATCGACGAAATAGAGGAGGAGGAGGAGAGAAAAATCGCGAACAGGGGATCTATCACAGCCGCAACATCGCGCAAGTGGAGGAGTAGACGCGTCTCCGACGAGCTTCAAGAACGCCGGCGAGGAGAGGCGCAACTCCGGCGAGGCAAAGAGCAGGGGACGAGAGAGAAAATGGTTGGGGTTTGGGATTTTGTATCGTCGAGCAAAACAACAGAGGAGGGGTTTCATGTTGGGTTTCATTGGGTTTACTCACACGGGAAAAGAGAGAAAGAAAAGGTTTTGGGTTTTATCCTAATGACCGACAAAACAAATAGGAAAAGAGCTTTGTTTTGTTACTTTGAAAAAAATAACCGACAAAGGTAATTTGGGTTTGGGTTTCTATTTTAGGCAAAATACGACTCAACTAGTTGCACAGAACCCAAAATATAAAATAATAATAATAGAAATAATCTTATAAAATTAAATAAATAATTACATTAAAAACACGACAAATAAAAATTACATCCCACAACTCAAATAATATAAGAATTTCCGAAACATAATGAACTTAATAAATATAATTAACTTCTAAATAAACGTCTTTAAAACAGGGCTATTACACTAATACTCTTTACACTTTTAATTTGGGATATAACCCACTATTATTTTAATCATTTTAGCTTTTAACTATTGGCCCACACTCTATCTCCTCCAAATAAAATAATATCACTTTTATTACCCACCAACTCTAACAATGGCCCATATTCTCCCTCCTAAAAATAAAATAATACTTTTACTAACTACTAACTCCTATCATATCTACTTTTCAATAAAATAACAATTGATAACCAAACAACAACTTATCATCCGTGCCTTGATAAGCGTCAAGAGTATTTTGGGACGAAGGGAGTAACTATCAACACCACCAAGGCACCACTGCCAACAATAACACCACCAAGGCTAACCACCTCCATTTCGTCCCACATCACCACCATACACCCGCACAAAACCCCTCCCCACCGCGTGCGAGACCATAACCTCACCTCTGCGAGCACCACCACTCCCGAAACCACCTTTCCCCTTTGGCCACTCCCACCGCATTAAACCTTCGTCAATTCCTCACCACCATCTTAATCCATCAACAACTGCAAAATTTGAAAAACGTAAAAAAAAGCAAAAAAAAAAAAAAACAGAGCTGAATTCAGTTCCACCATCGAAACTCAGTCTGAAATTTGATCCTAACAACGTTATAGACCATCGTAGGGTAATCGAAATTGAAACTAGTTTGATTTTTAGTTAGGTGGGGGTTGTTCGCTAGGGGTAGAGGTGATGAAGGCGTTGTCTGCTAGGGTGGGGGTGGGAGTGGGGAAGGTGTTGTTCACAGGGGTTAGGGGGTTGTTTGCAGGGGAGGGTGAAGGGGTTGTTCGAGGGGTGGGGGGAGGTGAATGGGGACTGTTAGTAGCGGTGGGGTTGTTCACTAGGGAGGGGGTGGCAGTTATTGGTGAATGGTGAGGCAGAGGAGATAGGGAGAAACAAGGAGAGAGAGATTAGAGAATGAGGGAGAAAAATGAAAATAAATTAATTAATTTTACCATTTCGTCTGGTAACTATCATACATACCAATCTTTACGAGCAGAATTCCCACATGACGCTATTTTAAATGACAAAGGCCATTATAATGAATCTAAACCACTAGCATAATTCAAAAAAAAATGAGATATCTACTAGCTTGACTACAACTAGGGTTGAGCACCGGTGCGGTTAGACCGGTGAACCAGAATTGAGCAGATCTTTGGACGTGGACCGGTCCGATTTTGAACCTGTTGGACCTATTTTGTATTATTTTATTTTTTTGAAAAAACGTTTAGTGTATCACATAGTCACAATAACCAAAATGAAGCATACCAGAGAGCAAAGAAGCATCAAAGTGGGAGATATTATGGTCAAAGATTAGAAAAAATAATAATTAAAATTGGCTTTTGGCTTCTAATATGAACTACTAGAACTAGTGAACCAATATTCCCCCAAAGGATTAAAAGTGGAAAATGTCAGACTTGAGGACGAATGTGCCACAGCCCACACGTGAAACCTTCATCACAAGATCACGAGTAACATAAAAGTTTCCATATTTCATGAAAAAGAAATTAACAGTACTGGTCTAATTTTATGTAATGGTAAAAGGGTAGTAACCAATTATCATTTGAAGAATCTCATTCTTCTCCAAATTGCTCCAAGATGTGGAGAATGGAAATTAAAACTACTAACCTAAAAAATAAAAATGGAACTGGAATTACACGAAATAAACAATAACAATTATACGAAAATGTAAAAAAAAATAAACTTTGACAATTACTTGGAAATGGTAGAAAAAATACGCAGATTACAAAAATTTAAATGAAAAGGAAATTGAGAAAAAAAAACACACAAAACAAATACACGAAAAATGTAACTCGTCGAACTCATTTGATGAAACTGGAATTCAACAGCCTTGAGGAATTTTCGCTGGAGTTTATGGCGTCAGACCTCAGTGGCGAAAGGAGTGAGAAAGAGTGAGAGGAGGAAAGAGAGAGAGAGAGAGAGAGAGAGAGAGAGAGAAAGAGGCGTCTGAGAAGGAGTTAGGGTTTCAAATTGTCTCAGCCTCTTTTAGTATTTTTTACTTTTTTTCATACAAGTCAAATTTTTATTTAATTAAAACCGGGCTCCCCTACCGACCGGTAGATTCCGATTTTTGTTCGGACCGGATAGGAAACCCGAAATCTACGTTTTCTTTGGACCGAGTTCTGGACCAAAATCTCCGGTCCGGACCAGTCCAAATTCTGTTCTGGATTAGTCTTTTTTTGCTCAGCCCTAACTACAATCAGACAATTAATTGCAATACATGTAAAGTAAAAAAATCCATTGTTAGTCTCTGTTAACAAAACCCAAAGGAACAACCTGGTAATTAGAGCAAAGAAAAGCCATATGTAAAAAAGGAAGAAGAGTTGCACAAAGTAGACAAAATCATTGGTAAGGATCAGTAATATTAACAAAAAGGAAAACCTGGTGTTTTCTATAGAAACAACTAATACACAAAACATGTTCGTGCGTCAACAAGTAAAAAATTGAACTTTCGTAAAGGAAGTTAATAAAGATGTTACAACAGACACTTGTCTGGTTCCAAATTCCTATAAATTATATTTCATTTAAGTACCAAATAAACAAACAAATTAGGACTCCAACTTTTATAAACTTATGTCTCTAACTTAAATGCTATAAAGAAACGATCAAGGATCTAAAATCTAACTTCGTAAAAAAACATCGGAGTTTTTTGCGGGGATGTACCAGGGTAATAGTGCATTTGCTGGGAATATATCTCACTAATTTTTTTTGGTAGGGATATACCAACCTAAATTTAAGTTTTGCTAAAAGCTACAAAGACACTATTTTCGGCGAGAAAGTCAAATTTTCGGCCTTTGACTTAATATTAAAAGTCTTAGCATATAAATTGAAACAAAACCTAGACAAAATTATTTTCATCAACCTTAATGCATTTACTACACATAGATTGATTTAAGATAATGTTATTATAGTTTGTGATATGTTTATCATATGAAAAACTAGTGTGGTTGTGTACGGGCTTATGACTCTTAAGTTGGACATGGCGAAGGCCTATGACCAGGATTCCGTGACACTTTCTTGAGGTCAATTTGATGGAGGTCTTTGTTGTGCTAATTAAAAGTTATGATGAGTTTTTCCAACCCGAGGACTTAAGAAAGGAGACTTGATTTCTCCTTACCTTTCAATTTGGTGGCCAAGGCCTTGTTATGTCATGTTCGTATGGCTTTTGAGGTGAATATTTTTGTTAATTATGCTCGGGAAGAGGAATTTGGTACCATTATTAATGTTCTTCAAATGTATGAAACAATATCAGGTCATCAGGTTAATTATGATAAGACCATTGTTTCCTTCAGTAGAGGTGAGGTGCTAAGAAGTGGGATTGTGTGGCAAATGTCTTATGAGCTGGTATTATTGATGTTCATGACATATATCTCGGTCTGCCAACGGATGGTCTTCATAAGAAGGTAATTACTCAAGAAGTCACAAAAAAAAGATGTTGATGAAAAATATTTCAAGAGTGGAATGCTTCATGTCTTCGAAAGTGATTAGAAAGATTCTGATAAAGATGGTGGCCTAATCCTTAATATAAGTGATGAGTGTTATAAGACCTCAATCCGTCTTTTGTGACGAGCTTCAATCCCTCCTCTCTCATTTTTGGTGGGACCGAAAGCAAGTTGAGCTGGAAATCCATTGAGTTACGTAAAAACAAGTCATGTATTTCATGAGACTAAGTAGGCCTTAAATTTAGGGATTTAAATCATTTAACTGGGTATTCTTAGGAAAGCAGCTTAACGCTGATGAAAAGTACCTGAATTTGCTGATAAGCTAGGTTCTTTAAGGAAAATAGTTTTCTAGGTTGTTCATAAACTTACATAATATGTCAAGATAATGAACTTTGCATTTTGGTATGGGAACTCTGTCCTTTTCACTTCTTATCACTCTTTTTTTATACCTTTTCTAACATTTCTAGTACCAACTAATTCCTTTTACAAAAAAGTCACTAACGATTTAAATTTTGAGAAGCTATTATTAAAATGACATATGATATTTGAAAGTAAATTTGATCTTCTTGTGGAGTACCTATTCTATATGAAATGTATGATACTTATTGAGAAAGAACATTAACATTGAAAAACAAAATTATAAAAAAGAAAAACGAAATACTATCGTAGGCCTATTTTTATTTCTCCTACGCGGTGTGAACGTGTACCCCCACTGTAAAGGTTTTTGTATTGAAAACGTTTTGAAGTCGCCAGCAATTCTTTAAAGGAAGAATCATAAACCTAATGGGATATTGAGAAATCATAGGGACAAATTAGGGACTTATCTAATGTAGATTTCCCCGTCATGACTCCATAGATGGTCAATATAAACCAAAGATTGAGTTCGAGGGTGAGGGTATAATACAGTCAGGAACCATGTTGCCCTTTGCTGGCCTCTACTAAATATCGATTCAATGCTAATCTTATGCCAAAGAATAGTCATATAATATTTTTGTACACCCTAATATAATTTAGTCTAGATTGGTTCAATAAACACATAAAAAGACTATTTTTGGTGATATGTTATTATACAATCAATTTACACGGAACCTAACAGTTTGTCCAAATTAATCTGATTAATATTAGAATAGCTCTTTATGTCTTTGATTAACAAAAATAACATGTGGGTGATATAAATCATGAAGGAAGGATCATATAATATGAAATATTACGATCAGGCAGGAATATAATAATATATAAGTATAAATAAAAAAGAAGAATTAGAATATACGGTAGGACGATTTGTATAATAAAGATCTACATCATGAAAGAAATAGTTAGTAACTTCAATATAAAAAATTAATTTATTTAAGGACCCTCGGGATCATACCTATGCAGTTTAGATTGAAGAGCGTAACGATCTTTAGGCGGTGCAATCGTGGAACAAGGAACGCAGTGTGATTAAGAATTGATTGAAAGTATTGAAAGTATTTGGGTGTTTGAGTCTTTGAAGAGTCGAAGTGTATTCGTAAGTATTCGTAAGGATTTTTTTATTCGTATATAATAATGAAAAGTCGTCCATAATACGAGCAATCAGAAGTATTTATAGACAAAAGGGAGCATATGCCTCACGCACGCCCTGCGCCAAGCGCACTGCCACGCATTAGGCACACATTGGTGTGCCTGACGCAGCCAGCCCAATCAAATTTAGGCACGTGTACGCGTCTTTGAAAAGATAGAAAAGAATGTTGCGTCTCACACTTAACATGTGTCAGATGAGAGGACTCTGTGTGAGTCACAAATCCACATGTCAAGCGCTCATTGGCTCGCCTAACGTAATATGGCCAATATGTTGGATGCACGTGGTGCGCTGAGCTCAGCCCCCGCATCGGGCACATATTTTGGAATATTCGTTTTTTATTCTACGCGTCTTTCGAAGATACATTTTTTTATCCCTAAAATTCCGGAGATTGATCTTTATGAATTAAAAATCTGATTTATTTATCAAGATCACAAAAATATTTATGGAAAATATTTATAAAAATAATAAATATTTGATTGGGATTTTGAATGGATTTAAAATATTTTGTGGGCTTAAAATACAATTAATCATCATGAACGATTAATTGAACTTTAGAATATTATTTCTAAACACAATTTTGGAGTGGTTCTTTAGGTTGCTCTTCCGTTAGATCGTGCCAACTAATATCACAGTATGTTTCATTATTGGATCCTTAAATGGGGAGATACGAATATGTGTCTACAGCTATAGGACCAAAAGTGGAGAAAAGAAATATTATACTTACAACCAACTGATTATCTTGGAACATTTGCTATTGATGGCCAAAATATTCAACTCAATTGACCTATAAATTTTAATGAAAAAAAATTTAGTTACAATTTTGAAAGAAATAATTCATTCAACATTAATCAATAAGTGCCTCCTAACTCAACAAATAAAATAAAGTATGTTAAAAACTAAGCTATAAAATATATATCTGATAAGTAATAAGTAATGGCACAAAGATCTATGCTTTTGCTTGAGTAATATACTGATCGTCTACAATTATCAATTTTTCGTATGAGTAATCGACTTTCGATATTTTGCATATTAATGTTACTTATTGCAAGTTAAATAAATTGGGCATATACTCACATATATAGTATTGTTTAATAATTAATTTGGTATAGGAGCACATGATTAAATTGATTTAATTTACAATAATTATCAAAGTGGCGACAAGTTGCAAAATAAGCAATTAAAAAATAGTCTATTACGGGTTGTGAAAATGTTTCTTCACCCAAAAAAACAATTGAAAAATAAACAAAACCTAACTTTTATTGATATTTATCAATTGAAAAAAAAAAAAATACTCTATCAATTGAATCGTCAAAAAGTAAAGCAGTGGTGCAAAACCTAATTAACTATAAATAACCTATCAATTGATGTGCTGCCAATTACAATTGAATTCTAAAGGCTCGAGTTCCTTCTCTAAAATGTTGCACTGTAGTATGCGATAGCTCACTGCAGCAGGTAAATTTTGGAGGACCGCACCTAACATGGTTTTTTGCTGTTATTTTGGCTGAACTTTTAGGGTAGTTGTGTGTGTTATTGTAAGTTGTTATGAATTTGTATTTGGGCCCTTTTTTATTGCGCTAAATATTATATAAAGTTATATTAATTTTATTTTTGCAAAACCTTTTGGGGCCTAGCTCAGTCAAGACCCTTAAAACGTCCGCCTCTGATACCAATGATACCCCCAAGACCCCCCAAAGGGACCTAAATTCACTTATTAATTTAAGCTCAACTTGGCAAACCTCCCCTCAAAAAGATAAACATCTTAGCAAACCTATAATAATGTAATTTTCACGAGTGAAAGCTAGTTAAATAATCCGTTTTATGAGCTGAATAAGTAGCGCTTGCCTAATGTCATCTATCACGAAATTCTTCAATTTTGTATATTACTTTCATTTTTATTACATAAACTGACTTGATTTACCATAGAAAAAATCTGACGCTACAAGCCCCAATAATTATACCTCGTTCACTACTTAAAAAGTTCTCAAGTTTTGTACGTTCATGTTAGAGTGGTTCTAACTTTAGGGGGTGTCTTACCAAAGCACTCTTATAACGTAATTAAACTGTCACATCGATCCATTATGATACATTACACTCTACCATTGACTTTAATTAATTAAAAAAAGTTATTGCATAGTGTCATCACGTTCATGTGTTTCGATTAACGTTTTAAGCAGATTACTTAAGGTAAAGGACCACCTCAAAAAGAGACTTCGAAAAATTGTTAACTCTTAGATAATAAAAAAATTGAGAATTTCTAAGTGACGTGTTGTAATATTATATGTAAACAATTGAACGGATAAAACGGCGTTGTATTTTGCCGCCCAAACTTCAATGCATAACTACAGTGACATGATGTATCACGGGGACAATTATTCACCCACCACTATATATACTGAATATCTACCGCAATTTGCTGGAGAAAGTAAACACACAATTACAATAACATACTCTCCAGTCTTGCTTAAAATCTCTCTAAATTGCAACATGTCATCAGCACGAATTCGCTCTACAATCAAAAGATAGTTCTTCTTGATTGCTACTTATTTTCTTTTTTTTAAAAAACGGATTACCAATGTAATGGGATCAATACTACTCTAATAATGTTTTTCTTTGTAGTATATAATGTAATCGTGTACCTTGTACTACAAATCCGGCACGAGGAGTTAGTATTGCACCTCAATGCGATAATACTCACATTAATATCCATGTCGGCGAATGCCAACAAACCGCCGTCCCTAACCTCAATGATAATCCTCCTCTGGAACTACCAACTAAAATCCGACAAAATCCTAATAATAATAAAAGGAGTAGGAACGAGGAGGGTCCTTTTATCAGCAGAAAGCGACGACAGATTAATTAACTAGCGGTATCGGCTTAGCCGCCGCCAAGCAAGTCGCGCCACCTTCATGGAGGGAAAAGATCTTGCATTTAAAGCGCTCTATATGGACGAGCTATTCCGTTGAACTTGCCGATAGATGGATGGTCTCCACCCCTGGATGGACGACTAACACTACAAAGAGGAACAACTTTTTGGCCGGAAAATAGCTACAATGGTGGAGCTCACTGCTACCTTTTTTTGTTATTTTTCATGATAATTATGTCTTGTGTGTAGTATTTAACTGTGAAAAGGGGTGGGGGGAGAAAGCTTTTTATACTACGTACAAGAAAATGATGGAAGAAATAGCTAGATTTCTTTGCACTAAAATGAAGCATATAAGTACTAGATTTTGATTTTTTTAAAATTAAAGCAGCAATTTCCAAAGTGAGCTAATTGTTCAAAAACTAATTGTTGTAACGTCAACTGCATAGTTTGCATGATTACATGTCCTACCGATGTCCTTTGTTCTTTGTCGAGTACTATTTCCAAAGTTAACTTTGTTCTTTGTCGTATACTGTAATTGCTATGTAAGGATTCTCGTACAATTATGGCTTGCATCTCAGTATGTTTTTTTTTCAAACTCTATGTATTTATGCATTAGTTTTCTACTAATACTTTTAAAACATCACATGAACTCATAAATGGCTAGACTTGCAAACAGAGACTTTGAGATCCTTGATACCTCATGCCGAAGGTACCTAAAATGGAGGGTGGATGAAAAAACTTACCTCAAGTCACTTAGCATCGACCATACCTGTAACACCCCGACAAGTGTCTATTTTCCAAAATATCTTTTAAATATAAAACTTAGAGAATCATCAAAGCATTATCGCCCATGTGATAATGTATCGAATCATTCAGAATTTTTTAGCGGGAATCATCATAAATAACTTTATAAATAAAACTTTGTCAAACCAAAAAAGTTAAAGTCAACGACAATTGTCAAAACCAACTACCATAATTAAAGTCAACAACTAAAAGTAAAATCAACTATGACAAATGATCTACACAGCTCTCCAAATCCCGAACCCATGATGCATCATCTTCAAACCTGTAGATGGACAATGCACTATTGATCCCTAAAGACTGCTCACCAAGATGGGTCATCACAAGATTAATAAGGCATAGCCATGATTAACATAAACACATAAAAGTACGTAATTAGCAAAGCTAAATACTACATGATAACAAAAAAATAATCCTAACATGCTACTACTACATAACAAACAGGAATAAATAATGATATAATAGCCTTGCAGATAACTTTTACTGAACTAAACTTCACAATCAATAATTTAATTACTTTAATTGGAATAGTCAATGAAACGAGTTGTCTGACTAAAAACCAACCTTCCCTTGGAAAGACGAAATACGAGCGTGACTCCATATTCCCATGACCTACGATATTGAGGAACCTTTTAAATGAAAATAGGACACAGTGATCAATCCGGTCCAAGGAAAAGCCATGGACTACCACCATGTACTCCAACTCTCTACTTGTCCAACACTTCAGACGTGCACAAGTCTAAAGCTATTACTATCCATGTTTCACTTTACATGATTAACCATTTATTACTTATTATGACTCACAAGCAATACAGATAATACAATTATCAAATAATCATAAACTTTCATTTTTATCTTACGGTTAGATAAGTGATCAAATAACTTAGCAACCTAAGATTAATTCCAACTTTAATGCAATCTTTATTCTTTGTTGAACCTAGCCAACAACCAACCAACCTTTCAAAGGTATAAAACATCAACTTACCAGATAAGGCCATCGG
The DNA here is from genome assembly GCF_026745355.1 of Beta vulgaris subsp. vulgaris. Lineage (NCBI taxonomy): Eukaryota > Viridiplantae > Streptophyta > Magnoliopsida > Caryophyllales > Amaranthaceae > Beta > Beta vulgaris. Next base: position 43,213,626 of record NC_079204.1, on the reverse strand, counting down.
TCCTCATAAAGTAGTGAAACAATAAAAAGGCACATGATTCAATCATGATTCAAATTAATAAATATATATTAATCCCTCATATGAATTAATACAATTCTCAAATCCCATATGCTTTGAATGAATCTTCCATACAAATATAATATAAATCTCATAAACAACATGTTTCACACAATGGCATGAAACATGCAAATCCAACTTAATAATAATCACATATGAACTCAATTAGTTCCCTATACATGATACTACATAATTCTCATCCTTAAAATCATGATATTAATCCAATCAACACATAGGTATGTACGTACCTTGTATAGACAAATCGAGTGACCACTTTCACAACCTTAAAAGTCGCCTAAAAAGAATTCTCCGCCTAATACAACCAATAGAAATTCACAATCAATCCTTTATGAATTTATAGCAATAATAAAATACTTTAAATTCTTTTTAAAAGTGTTTAAATACCTTTCCCATCATTAAAACTTAAGTAGTAAAGCCTCCTAGTATAGCACTACTATATTAGTTGTTAAAAACTCTCAAAACTCATGTTTAAAATCATAAATCTCCATCAACAATACTCTTTTCAAATTTCCAGCAACATATAATGTATTGAAACTCTTTTCAAACATGCTTAAATATAATTTAAATCATAAGAATAATCAATTTCATAAACTATAATATACTACTATGACTTTCAATCTTTAAAACCGTACCCTAAAAATCCATGCTTTGATAATTAGAAATCAAATTCAAACCTAATATGCAAATTTGAATTTTTATTTCTTCGATACATAAATTATATAAATTTAGATTCATAAATAAAATCATCAAACTAAAGCTTATAAATATAATCAAACTAAAAACAAATCTTAAAAAACATAAACTTTGAATAAAAACTTGAGGAGGAAGAAAAGTAATCAAACCAAAGCAAAGGAGATGAGGAAAAAGACACCGGCGGCCAACGGTGGCGGCACCAGTCAGCTGCTGCTGGCGCCAGTAGTGGTGGTCGGCGGTGGGGCGCCGGAAGAAAACCGAAGGAAGAGAGAGAAAAGAATGAGGGACGAAAGTTTGCGGGGAAAAGGAGGAGAGAGAAAATAACTTGTGTGGGAAAAATCTGGATTTACGGGGGTTTATATAGCCCTTTGTGGGCTTTAGAAAAGGTGATTGGACTCAAATTGAGTTTAATGATTGATGAAATTGGTGTTTGGATTTCCATACCCAACTAGGAGTCCTTTTCCTAATCCAAATAGTATTTGGGTTCCTCATATCCACTTAAAAATCCTTTTCCAAATCGAAAAAGTCTTTTGAACTTTTCAAATATTTTTCAAAGCATGTCCTAACACAATATTTTAACTTTTAAATCATAAAAATAATACTTTTGACTTTCAAATCCTCAACCTTTGAAGAAATGAATCATTTAAATACTAAAATATATTTAAAATATAAATAACTATAAATCAAAATATATTTATAGAATTCATAAATTTACGGGGGATAATAATACCATTGTCGAAGGTAGTGCCCCTACCCCCTTGAAGCAAGTGAAAACATTGGTGTATCGCAAACACCATATACATGAAGAGCTTAAATTTGAATATATCCTTGTGGAAGATCCCAAATAATTATGGGATAGCCTAAAGGATCGATTTGAGCATTTGCAAAGAATTATTGCTCCAAGGACCCGGCATGAATTGTTAGTACTCAGGTTCCACGACTTTGCATCAGTACGCGAGTACAACTCTGCAATACTTCGCATCACCTCACAGCTAAAGTTGTGTGGAGAACCTATGTCTGAACGAGTAACGATTGAGAAAACCCTCTCCATTATGCACGCCAACAATGTTGTTCAACAAGAACAATACCGTGAAAGGCGTTGCCAAAAAATTCTACAACTTAATTGCCATCCTTTTGGTCGCAGAATAGAACAACCAAATCCTGCTCTTAATTCATAATCAAAGGCCAGCAAGTACTAGCGCACCAATAATTGAAACAAATGTTACTAGAGGTGGCAAGCACTGCAATAAGATGAGACGTAGCTCAAATCGGAATGGTCAGTTCAAAAATAGGGGTGATGGAGAAAGATATGGAAATGGATGTGGCAGAGGAAGAGGACGAGGATGCCAAAATTGGCGCCCAAATAGAGGACGTGGAGGAAGAAACTTCCAACAAACCACAAGATAAATATTTTAATTTAAACGTGATATTCAAGGGCATTGGGTAAATGAATGCCGCAAAAACAAACATCTTGTGGATCAATACGTGGCCTCTACTAGGGGTCAGGGGAGACGTGGCGAAACAAATTTCGTCACTAAAACTACTTCACTCTCCAACCTCGATGTAGTTGATTACCTCGTGGAAGATATTTCTAATTTCTAGCCTTCCTATTCCCCCTAGATCAAATTAAGTTGTTGTTTTACCACTTTATGTCATGTAATTTTGTCTTACTTTTCTTGGATGTTTCTTGTATTTTGCATTTCTTTCACCTTTCCATGTAATGCCCCTTATTCCATGAATAAATTTTTGTGTTATGTTTTGGCAAAGTTATGTTTTTAATGAAGATAATGACGCTCAATAATGCATGATCGATAGTGCCACTACATACACCATCCTAAGTAACAAGTCATACTTCACTCAACTCAAGCCAAGAAAAGTCGACCTCAACACCATTGCAGGCACTACAAATATGGTTGAGGGTTCAAGAAAGGCATGCATAGTGTTACCAAAGGAAACATACGTCCCTACAAACAACGCATTGTATTCAGGAAAACTCAAAGAAATCTATAGAGTTTCAAAGATCTGCATATGAATGGTTACCATATGGAAACCACTAACCAAAACGGAAAGGAGTACATGTACGTCACTAAATGTGACGCTGGCAAGAAAATAATCCTTGGAAGGATGCCAACCTACTCCTCAGAACTGTATTTTACTTATATTAGTCAAGTTGAAACAAACTTGTGTCTCACCATAAGGTAGACAACCAAGCAATATTCACTCTTTGGCATGATCGCTTGGCTCACCCAAGATCAAGCATGATGACGAAAATCATTCGAAGCTCAAATGGGCATCCGTTGAAAAATATATAGGCCCCACAATCAAATGAGCCTAATTGCAAGGCTTTGTTCACTTCGCAAATTGATCATAAGACCTTCAAAAATAAACTTGAAGAGTAAAAATCTTGCATATACAAGGAGATATTTGCAGGCCAATACCCCTCATGTGGACCATTCAGATGAAATCTGGTGTTGATCGACACATCAACATGTTGGTCTCATGTTAGTCTCCTATCAACAAGCAATAATGTTACTTTTGCAAAACTGCTCGCATAAATTACGCGTATATTAAGAAAATCTGACTTGATAATGCCGGAGAATTCACATCTTGCACCTTAAATGACTATTATATGTCAATTGGGATAAATATGGAGCATTCCAATAGCCCATGTTCACAAACAAAATGGTTCAGCAAAAGCATTCATAAAACGATTGCAATTAGTCGCAAGACCATTGCTACTGAAATCAAAACTCCCATCTTCTACATGAGGACATGTTATACTACATGTTGCAGCTTTACTACGATTAAGGCCGAGCGCTAATCATGATCTATCCCCGCTATAGTTAGTGGTTGAAAAGGAACCAAGCCTTGCTCACCTACGAATTTTTGGGTGTGCAATCTACGTTCCCATAGCACCACCACAACGTACTAAGATGGACCCACAAAGAAGATTTAGAATTTATGTTAGATTTGAATCACCATCATAAGATATCTGAAACCGTCAACTACTAACTTTTTTAGTTCGCAAATTGTCACTTTGATGAGATAATTTTTCTAACCTTATATGGGGAGATAAAGTAGGCCCATGTTGGAATGAAATATCATGCAATGCCAAAAAATTTATCATATCGTGATCAAAGATCAAATATGTGTAGCAAGAAGTGTAGAAAATCATACACTTGCAAAACATTGTTAATCAATTGCTAGATGCATTCACTGTTTCGAGTGGACTAATAAAATCACATATACCGGTTGTGAATGCTCCTGTTCGGACTGACATCTCAAAAGAAATAACAAAAAATCCACTTGCAAATGAATTTATAACACGCAAAAGGCATGAAAGACCACTCGGAGCCAAAGATTTGAAACCGAGAAGGTCTAGAAGAATGGAAACAAGTAAAGAGAAAACTTACGATTCTTCTAAAGTGGAACAATTTTCAAATGATGAAAACATCATTAACCCCCAAAATGAACTCAAAGAATTAGATGCAATATATGAGGGGGAGTGTGAAAATGCAGGCATCGACAATCACAAAATCTTAACAAATTTTGTCCATTCTGAAAAGCAACGGGACATGGTAACTATTGATGAAATATTTGCATATTCAATTGCCACATAAAATCATTACTGATATTGAGGATGTAATCCCCCCGTAAATTTATGGATTTTATAAATATATTTTAGTATTTATATATTTATATTTAAACATAATTTAGTTTGAAATGATTTATTTATAAAGTCAAAGGACTTATCTTAAGGATTTAAGGAAGTTAAAATATTTTGTTAAGGCATGCTTTGATAAATGTTTGAAATACTAATTGGATTTGGAAAAGAAGTTTAAATGGGCTTGAGAAACACAAATTCTAAGTGGATTAGGAAAATGATTTATATTGATGGTAGGAATTCTAGATCATCAATCCTATTCATCATAAAACTCTATTCAAACTCAATTGCCTTTTTCTAAGCCCAAAAGGAAAGCCTGCATATAAATATCTGAAACTCAATGATTTTACCACACAAAATCTTCTCTCTCCTCTCAAATCCCCAAACCGACGCCCCTTCCTTCTCTCTCTCTCTTTCACGTTTCTTTCTTCCTTCTTCCAATTTTCTTTCTTCTTCTTCAAGAAAACACTTTCTTCTCCACCAAGAAACGTCACAAACACCGAAAATCCAGCACCACCGTCGCCTATTTGTCGCCGCTGCTGTGTTCCGTAGGCCGGCGCCCCTTTCTTCCTTCGTTCTCTTCGTTTCGTTGGTTTAATTCTTTTGTTCCTCCTCAAGTTTTGATTAAAGATTATGTTCTTATGATCTTTTAGTACTAATTATGATTAGTAACTTTAATCTACTATTTTAATGATGAATCTATGATTATATAAATTATGTATTGAAAGAATAAAATTTCAGATTTGATTATTTTATTTAGATTGAGTTTTTAATTATCAAAAGCATGAATTTTTAGGTGTTAAAGATTGAAAAATCATAGTAGCATGTTATAAACTATGAAATTGATTTAACTTATGAATCTAAGCATGTTTAAGTATGTTTAAAGGGAGTTTTAATAATTTATAAGTTGCTGGAATTTTAGAAAGGTTGTTAATAATGGAGTTTTATGGACTTTAATGACTAGTATAATAGTACTATGCTAGGTAAAATAAGTAAATTGAAATTTTAATGATAAAAATAGCTTTCATAATATTTTTAAAGGAGATTTAAAGTATTTTAAAATTGCTGGAATTTATTTAGAGTATTGATTTTGAATTATATTGGTTGTTTTAGGCGGAGATTACTCAGTAGGCGATTTTTAAGGTGTTAAAGATGGCCTACCAATTTGTTTACACAAGGTACGTACATACCTATGTGTTATGTGATGTAGTATCATGATTTTAGGAAGAAAAAAAAGGAATTGTCATGTATAGGAACTTTGTAAGTTCATATGTGATCTCTATTATGATTGGATTTTACATGTTTTATGCATGTGTACGAACATGTTGATTATAAGATTTAATTATGAGTTGAATATTGTTAGATATAAAGTAGGATACTAAAGATATGATAAATATCTGTAGGATATATTAGTAGTTAGGATATAATATTATCTTATGATTTATTTCCAATAAGTGTTAGATAAATATTAAGAATAATATATCTTCTAGAGATTGTTTCCGGGTCGGAGTTCCTATATACTCCTATATATATTGTAGTCATTGTTCATTATTGAACATACCTTAATAAAATCATATTGTTTCTCTCTTCTCATACACTTAGCATGGTATCAAGAGCAGGTTAAGTTCTTGGGGTTTCTCAAAAAAAAAATTCTCCTGTCGGTGGGGGTGGATGTCTGGTTTATTACCATCACCGACCGCATATACCGATGTGTTCTTCTGTTTGAATCTCTTGGCCACTTTTTTTTATCTCCTTTCACCAAAAGAAAATCCTTTGAAAGTTTGTTTATGTGATGATGTTCATTCCATCACAAAATTTTAAAAGTTTGCATCTGTGATGATGTTCATTCCATCACAAAATTTTGAACAGTTTGTTTATGTGATGATGTTCATTCCATCACTAAGTTTTAAAGTTCGTTTCTTGATGATGTTCATTCCATCAAACAAAAAAAAATTGTTACTTTGTTCGTCTCAGTTTCAGATCTGTTTCAAAACAGATTGTGAGACATGTTTTGGCTCTCCGTGTGTCGTGAGGCACGGTTTATGGGTTCTCCTTGTACCTTAAGACGAGGTTTAATGATACTTTCGCGGCTCTCCGTGTGTCGTGAGACATGGTTTGTGGGTTCTCCTTGTACCCTCAGATATGACAAGGTTTTTAATTGATTTGAGTGTGATTTGCCCTGAATAATCAATATTTGATTGGTTTTGCTCAGGAAAAACCAAAATACGACGAGTTTGAGAAAAAGAGACGTTCTCGTTGTAATGTTATATTTGCAGGTTCAAAAAGAATGATAGTTCCTGTTTGATTGTTGATTGATAGGTTCGAAAAAGATGCACTTTCTCATCATTAAAAAAAAGGAAAAATTGTCAAGAATAAGTCAACCTTTGCGTTGACCGCTTTTAACAAGTCAACCTTCATTTATTCCAGTAGCAAGTAAAGCTTGTACATGAATTAGCTTTTAACAAGTTTTTTTACTTATGACCTTAACAACCCCTACAATTTTGTTTAGTTTTAAGAGGTGTGTATTCTAGAACTCATTAAATTTTTCTCTAGAACATATTTGCACTGCTTGAATTTTATAAAAGTTCCGTGAGAAACTTAAAACTGAACAAAATTGTAGGGGTTGTTCAGGTCATAAGTAAAAAAAACTCGTTAAAAGCTAATTCATGTACAAGCTTTACTTGCTACTGGAATAAATGAAGGTTGACTTGTCAAAAGCGGTCAACGCAAAGGTTGACTTATTCTTGACAATTTTTCCTAAAAAAAAAGAAGAGAAATTTTTTTGAAGGTGACATCACCAGATTCGTGCATCTCGACTTTAACAAAGAGAAGAATTTTCAATCGCAACGTTCGCATTACTGTTGTTGTGCTTGCGGGAGGGTGTTATAGATAAAGTGGGATACTAAAGATATGATAAATTTTATAGGATATATTAGTAGTTAGGATATAGTATTATCTTAGGCAAATATTATCTTATGATTTTTTTCCAATAAGTGTTAGATAAGTATTAAGAATAATATACCTTCTCAAGATTGTTTCCGGGTAGGAGTTCCTATGTACTCTTATATATATTGTAGTCATTGTTCATTATTGAACACACCTTAATAAAATCATATTGTTTCTCTGTTCTCATACACTTATAATTGCTAATATTTATCTCTTCTCATACCCGAAAACAATCTCCAAAAGATATATTATTCTTAATACTTATCTAACACTTATTGGAAATAAATCATAACATAATAGTTGCCTAAGATAATATTATATCCTAACTACTAATATGTGCTACAAATATTTATCATATCTTTAGTATCCTACTTTATCTCTAACACTTTATTAAGGTGTATTCAATAATAATGAACAATGACTACAATATATAGAGGAGTACATAGGAGCTCCTACCCGGAAACAATCTCCATAAGATATATTATCCTTAATACTTTAACATTTACTGGAAATAAATCATAAGATAATATTTGCCTAATATAATATTATATCCTAACTAATAATATATCCGATAGATATTTATCATATCTTTAGTATCCTACTTTATCTCTAACAAATATCATGTTTGTATGGAATATTGATGCAAGCATGTTGGTTGGGAACTTTATTTATTAATTCACATGGGGGAATTAATATATTTATTGAGTTGGATCATGTTGAATCATGTGTTCCCTTATATTATTATTTTCACTACGTTATGAGGATTGTGTGTCTTAGTTGGTAAGTTGATAATTTATGCCTTCGGAAGATAAGTTGGTTGTTGGCTAGGTTCAACAAATAAGAAAGATTGGAATAAAAAGGAATTAAACTTGGGTTGTAAGTTGTGTGATCACTTATATAATCCTAAGATAAAAAGGAGTTCAGTTGTGAATATTTGATTATATATATATCTGTGTTGCCTGTGTGTCATAACAAGTACTAATTTGTAAATCACGTAAAGTGTAACTTGGATAGTATTAAACTTAAGACTGATGCACGTCTGAAGATGGACAATCAGGAGTTGGGGTACATGGTGAGCGTACCATGGCTTATTCTAGGAAATGGATTGATCACCGCTCCTATTTTTCAAAGGTTCCTCGATATCGCTGGTCACTCTGGAATACGGAGTCGCACCCGTATTTCGTCTTCCTAGGTGAAGGTATGTTTTAGTTAGATAACTCGGTACAATAACTATTCCATCAAAGTAATAAAAAGATGGTTAAAGTTTTGTTCAGTAAAAGTTATTTGCAGAATGTTAGATTGTTATATTATCCCTGCTTATTATTTATTAGTATCATGTTAGGAATGTTTATTTATTGTTATGTAGTACTCAACTTTGCTGATTACGTGCTTTGTTTATGTATGTTGATCATGGCTTTGCCTTGTTGATCATGTGATGACCCATTTTTGGTGAGCAAATTCTTTAGAGCATTGACATCTATAGTTTGCAGATGTTACGTTATGGGAATCTGAGAATGGAGAGCTTGTGTAATAAATTAACTTAATTGTTGTTTTTAGTAGGAACATATTATTTAAGTTTGGTTTGAAGCTAACATTAATAGGGTGTTTGTCATGAAGTTTAGTTATATGTTTTCCGCTGCAAAATTTTGAATAAGCCGATATGTTATCACACGAGCGATAATGCTTTGATAGTTCTCTATGTTTTATATTGAAAAGGTATTTTGGAAAAGGGATAATTATCGGAGGACACCGAACCAAGATCAGTGGATGAATGTTGACGAAGGTGTGATTGGCCTAAATGGAAAGAGGTCATTCAGGTAGAATTAAAATCTCATGGAAAACGAGAAGTGTTCGACCCTATTGCCCAGACCCCAAAGGGAGTAAAACCCATTGGGTATAAATGGGTGTTCGTGCGAAAATAAAATGAGAAAAATAAAATCGTACGATACAAGGCCAAGCTTGTACCCCAAGGTTTCTCCCAGAGACCTGGAATTGACTATGAGAAAACACACTCACGAGTGGTAGATGCCACGACACTAACATTTCTTATAAGTCTATCTGCATGCAAAGGACTACAAATGCACCTCATGGATGTCGTGATAACATATTTCTATGGGTCACTAACACTGATATCTACATGAGAATCCTAGAAGGATTCAAACTACCTGAATCCTTGAGGTCAAAACCTCGGATAGCAAATTGAAAGAATCACTCTATCTACGATTAAAAACAATTTAGAATACCTCATAGATCGAGGCTATAAGAACAACCAAATTTGTTCATGTGTCTTCGTCAAACAAACCGAATATGGGTTTGTTATAAATGCGTATATGTTAATGACTTAAATATAATTGGGACACCCGATGAAATCGAAGAAACCGCTAAATGCATGATGAGGGAATTTGAAATGAAAGATCTTAGAAAGACCAAATATTATCTCGGTTTATGAATTGAACACCTTAAGGATGGGATCCTTGTTCACCAATCCAATTATACCGAGAAAGTGCTAAAAAGGTTTTATATCGACAAATCACATCCATTGAGTTCACATATGGTTGTTCGTTGCTTAAAAATTGATGAAGATCCTTTCCGCCCTCGAGAGGAAGGCGAGGATGTACTCGACCCTGAAGTACCATACCTAAGTGCCATTGGAGCCTTAATGTATTTAGCTATCAGTACTAGACTAGACATTACACTCTCGGTTAATTTATTAGCTAGATACAGCTCTTAACCTACAAATAGGCACTGGAATGGAGTGAAACACTTACTCTACTATACACGTGGGACAACAGATAAGGGATTATTCTATCCACGAGACGGAAATCCTACCCTTGTAGGATATGCTGATGTAGGCTAACTGTCAAATCCAATCAAGGCATAATCGCAAACGAGTTATCTTTTTAGCTTTGAAATACAACAATCTCTTGGAAGTCAACAAACAGAATCTAACAGCTACTTCATCACATCAAGCTGAACTAATCGCACTTTTATGAAGCTGGTAGAGAATGTGTATGGTTGAGATCTTTGACCCATCACATACTCAGGTAAAGTGGTATAAAAGAGACACAAGAAGGTCCAACTATCATCCATGAAGATAATACTACTTGCATTGCACAAATTAAACAAGGCTATATCAAAGGTGACAACACAAAGCATATCGATCCTAAATTCTTTACCACGCACTAACAATTTGGAGAAGGAAGGAACAACCAATGTCACACAAGTTCAATCATGCGACAATTTAGCCGAATTATTGAGAAATGCATTACCAGTAAAGCAATTCCAAGAGCTTGTACACCTGACTCGTCTGCGTCGCCTTTGAGATATACGTTAAATTGAGGGGGAGCCATATTTCCTATACTCTTTTTCCTTCTCCAAGTTTTTTTTGGCAAGGTTTTCACGAGGCAGAAAAGCATAGAGACAAATCAAAGCCCAACTTTACTTTTTTTTACTTTATGTTTGTTTTTCTCCCATTAGGGTTCCTCAAAATGTAAAGTTTTTAATGAGGCAGTTGTCACCCCGTAGTTTACGTTTTAGGATCCGTTCAAGTGGGAGTGTTGCAATATTTTATGTAAACAGTAAATGGATAAAATAGTGTTGTGTTTCGTCGCCCGAGATTAGACCTTTCACTGCATAATTGTAGTAACATGATGTATCATCGAGTAATTATTTATCTGACATTATATATACCATAATTCGTGGGAGAAAATAAACACACAAGTACAATAGAATACTCTCGAAACTTGCTTAAAATCTCTTTAAATTACAACAAATCGATCATAATTAACACCAATATTGTCAATTTTTTTTATCATAATGTTATTTTCAAATGAACATGTAATTTACCCTTTTATCCAACAAAAATTATTAAAAGAGACAGTCTAATTCTAATATAAAAGTAGATATAATTACTAAATGGATTAAATTAGTCACCGAAAGAAATTAACCTAGTCACTATTGGGCTAATTCTCTTTTTAATATTGAGTTTACCATTACCTAATCTATACAAATATATTAAAAGGCGTGCATAAACAAGAAACTGTGTCACGTGGCGCTCTCCCTAGCTAGGGAGTTTTAGTTCATGTAATCCATGTACAACAAAAATTTTAGAAAATCGCATAGTATAAGGTCGGATCCCGAGACCTTAAGTACATATAATAAAGTCTTAACCACTAGGCTAAGTTGTATTTAGTATTATTATCATAAAATATCATATTAATAAATGAATTTTTTCTTACCTGGGGCATAGCCCGTGCCTAATAACTAGGGGTGAAAGTTTGGTGTGCGGTTTGGATTAGGGCCTAATCCAATCCGTTCCGAATAAAATTTGGATTTCAATTTTTCAATCCGAATCCAAACCAATTAGGGTTTGAATCCGATCCAATCCAATCCGAAATTTCATACTCTAGATTGGATCCGATCCGAAAATCCGATTTTTTTAAAACTTTAATTTTTCGATGAAATAAATTAAGCACAACAGCAACCTAGTAGATTTAGGAAATGAGGAATTAAGTGCAGTTAGTGTTTTAGGGGAAGGATTGAAGTGCTATGTGTATTGGACTATGGAGTACGTTTTTTTATAATAAAAAATCAATTAAGAACTTAAGCCCAATCCAGATACATAATACACTATTCGGTTATATTGGATTTTTGGATCCAATTACCCTCAATCCAATCCGATCCGAAAATCCAATTTTTGAAAAATTCTCAATCCGAATCCAATCCGAACACAGTTCGAATCCGATCCGAATTACTAATTTGGATTGGATTGGATTGGATTGGATTTTGGATTTTATCCGAATAACTTTCACCCCTACTAATAACTAGTTTTTATTTTAAAGTAGGCGGTCTATTACAAGACAAACTCTTTATCCATAACACATGAATAGAACACACAAATAAAAAAATTGAAAAAGAGAGAAGGATAATACTCATAAAGAAATGTTAAAAGAGTAGAAGGTGAGTCTCGTTGTCTCAAACCCTAAGTTACAATTTACAACCCTCTTTCTCCAATTTGCGCTCTTTCTCCCTCTAAATTCGTTCATTCCACCTTTCATTCACAAATTCGGATTTCATCATCAAATATTTTCCCCCAATTTGAGGAACAAATAAGAAGAGGATTGCTGGCAGATTAAAGCTTTTCGACGTGTTTCAGAACTTGGATCTTCCAATATCTTACAGGTTTCAATTTAAGTGTTAAATTTGAATACTTAAATTCGCATTTTGAGCAAGAATTCGAAATTTTATTTATTTTTAATTGGTAGTTAAGAATATACAGATTTTAGGGTTTTAGTTGAACCCACTGAACATTTGCTGGTATCTTGAAATGTTTTATTCTTTTCATTAAAGGCAGGATTTTTAAGTTTGAAATTCGCTTGTCATTGAAGAATATTGTTACTGTAGTCTGTAGGGATGGTTTTTCTTTTGTATGTCTCCGTATCCCGAGGACTTTGTATGTAGTAATGCTCTTGCTGATTTGTGTTGTTTTAGACTAATGTAATCTGGGCGTTTCTTCTTAAGACTTGGCTTCAAGTATGTAGTAACTAGTCTTACATGCACCCATTCTTTGCATTTTGTTTTTTCAAAAAACCTTTAATGTGGTACATTTTTTTCTTTCTTTCCCTCCTTTGTCTTCCCCTATTTTTTTTTCTTCTTATCTTTTTCTATTTTTTGGTGTCCCGATGTGTTGCCATATATGATAAAGATGCCATTCTTGTCGGGGTGGTTTTAGAATTTAGACTAATGTAATAATGTACTCTATTATCCTTAGAGTTTCTTCTTAAGACTTTGCTTTGGATATGGAGTAATGCTATTTTTTGTCAATTGTGGTTTTAGACTAATGTTGTCGTGGCATTTCTTGTTAAGAATTGGCTTCAAACATGTAGTATCGCCATTCTGGTCCGGTGATGTTTAGACCAAAGTAATAATGTGCTCTATTATCTTCAGAGATATTCATCTGAAGATCGCAGAAAGAAAGAACGGATTCTATTTTATGTGTACAGTGTTAGTTGTTTGAAGATTAGAAAATAAGTAGGGAAGTCAATTGTAGGAGCCTTGGAAAATATGTGTACAGTGTTAGTTTTAGACTTTCATTTATGGTTGAAACCATGTTACTGAAGCATATTGAAAGAGCACCTTGTTCTGTATAGCTATGCGAATAACTGATTATCTAATTCTCCCCCCTGCACGTAGGTAGAGAACGCTTCAATTTCTACTGCACTGCCTAATCTTGTGACTTGTGCATGCCACAATTAGATGCTGAGAATACTAGCTGGACTCAGAACTGCATATCTTTGAAGTAGATATAATTATTCACCTGATTTATGTGCCTTTGTTTTTGCAGCCATGTATAATTCCAGAGGAAGTAATCCATATGGGCAGCAGTCCTACACTCCGCAATCGTCATATGGGCAAAATGTAATCTGCTTATTCTTTGTTGAATGCATGTGTCCATTTGTTGGGTCTTTGGTCCCTAAACTTCTTTTTGCCTCTCCTTTTTGCAGTCTACATCTACATATCCTGGGAATTCTGCTGTTGGACCAGCTAGCAGCTCTCAGTTGACAGTGGGGTCTCGACATGCATCACTTATGGGTGGCTCTCTTGAACAAGAAATCAGTGGATTTAGAGCTCATCCTGCAGCAGCACAGTATGGAGGACAATACGGTTCTTTGTATGGTCAAACTTCAGTGAGCGCTGGTCAACAGGTCAGTGGAATACGGTCATTTCAGATATTAGAACAATTGTTGAGGGGAGCATGTAATCAATTGAACCAGGAGTAGGTTTTGAGTCGCCTTACCCCTTACCTTTGTGGTGTTGGGAAATATACCAACTTTAAACCTCTAGGACCTGGAGTTTAGGGTTTCTTAAACTTTTGACGTTGAATTAGACCATGAAGTTGGGCTTCAAGTTGGCTACTCCATGAAGATTGTAAGAAGCTCTTCGTACTCTTTCCAAGCACCAGCGTCCACATGCTCCCTTCGCTAAGCCATCTCGTCTCTCCCATTTCTCCTTCATTGACATCTTTCCACTTTACTTTTCTTTCCTTGTTATTGACTTCCTTCTTCCATTAGACCCCCACCATCTGTTTTTCTTCTACCTCTCCTTCTAGAGCTTGTGTATAGCTGGTCCTTCCTCTACCAAATTTGTGCCATCTTTGTTTAAACTGTTGGACTTCCATGTTTCCTCTTCCCATTTCATTCAGTTTTCCCTTTCTTTTGAAAATGTTAGTGAGATCATGATATACTTTCTCCGTTTCAATATAGTTGCACCATTTGCTTTTTCACGTTTGCAAAGACGCTTTTTTGTATCTCGATATCTCTAATTGTCTATAAGTAAAAATTATAAAAAGTTGATATTTGAAATCCTCGTATTGAGACTAATTTAACAAGGTCCCATCTGACTGTTTTTTCTTATATAATGGTTAGAAAAAGCTTATCAAAGTTGATTGATGAATAGTGACCAAATGCCAAATGGTGCAACTATTTTGAAACGGAGGAAGTATTTGATTATTATCTATTTGCCTTCATTCTTCTCTTAGCGAGGGGATAAAATGAGAGAGATGGGTGCTTGGGAGAGTGGTGGGGGTTTCTGATGAGAGAAAATTTATAGTGTTGGTCGGAGATGAGGGAGGAGGAATCGGGAGGGTGTTATCTTTGCTAATTGTCTCATTTCCGTCCTAGTTGAGGACATCTTTCTTCAATCAGTTTCCGAAGAATAGGATATTCAGCTCTAAGTAAGTGACTCTAACTTGTTTGTCCCTCAATTATGTTTGGCACAATTGTGCTTGCTATTAAGCCTCATCTCCAAAATGTTATCGACCAAAATTGACCTTATAGTTGCTTGGTTGGCTTTTGAAATTACTTGATGACACATTTTAGTGGAGCTGGCTGCCTTTTGTACTTCAAGTTGTTATTGTCTTTTCTTTTTGAAGGGTACTGCGATAAGTGGTAAGAGTTCTGGGCCGTCTGCTATGGAGGGGCGTACCGGTTATGGTTCAGGGATAGCAGATTCCCCGAAGTACACCTCTAAAGATTATGTGGCTAATTCTAGCCATGGGTATGGGCACCAGTCTGAGCTATCAATCACTGATAATATGGCTGAGTATGCGTCGCTTGAGAGAAGGCAACTTGTTGAAAGGCAGGGGGCTTATGTAGGAAGGGATCTACCAGTTGAGGCCATTGGGAGATACGCTGATTCTGTTGGTTATACTCATAAGGTTTTTCCTTTCTTTTTGGCCTATTATTTCTTTGAACTATGTATGCTTGTTGAATGGTATATCCCGACCTTTTGCGTGGGGGTGAAGGGGAGGAGTGGAGAGGGGGGGGGTTGCTATTTGTAATGTGGCACATTCTTTTACTTTCTTTAAAGCTTAACCTTTGTTTTTTGTCCATTTGATGTCTGTGTCTATTGCTGACAAGTAATTTCAGCATACTTAGATAATCAATGCAGCAATTTTGTTGAGGTTCAAAGATATATCATTTTAAAGTTCTTGTCCACTGACATAACAACTAATAGTCTTGGCATACCTGGCTGATGATATGTACTTATCCTTAGGGCATGCACACCAATTTTTTTTTGCTTTCTTGTGCTGTAAAAATATGGTCTTCCCTCTGCTTGCACAAAAGCTTTGTTATTTTTGCTAGTAGTTGTATGTTTATTACTTTTTCTTCTCTTGAGATTGGCCTACTTCATGTCCCCCTCATTTTCTTTCGAAGGAGGTGTGATAGATTGATAATGTATGTCAATTTAACAAAGTTTACAGAGCAGGAGGTAAAACAAGTAGTTTGAAGAATAGCAGGAGCAGTAACAAGAATACAATACTATCACTGGTACCCCAAACTAAAAACCGCTCCTACCACATCCACCACCAGATTCACCATCACCTTCTGTCAAAACTACCCTCCACAAGAAGGCCCGGTATCACTGCCACAGACCACCCTGTGGTGGAACCACTTCAGCATCCTTCCATCAGAACCACTGTCTTGGTGTGAACCTCCACCACTACTACCCCGACCTCCTCCTTAATCACTACGTCCACAAAATCCTTATAGCATTATCTTTGTTCTTCATATACTAATTCAAATCCTCCCAATATGCTATTAATATGCTAACTGCATATTTTAGGCACCCACTTCAGCCACAGTCGCCACTACCACTGTCCTAACCAGCAGTACAACAACGTCCTCTCCAAGAACCACCCACCACCAGAGCCTTCATCTGCCAACTTTCTAAAAACAGGAGATAAGATTTGGAAAAAACCCATCTTCAGGTTCAATGATCAACTTCAAGCAATATTCAATTGCACTTTTTGTTGGATAAATTCGATCATCTTAACTGCAACTTTAAGTCCCGGTATGTTAAATTAGAGCACCGAAACATTTGATTGCAGTGCGACGGTGGTTGGAGCACATGTTGATAGCATACATAGAGATGTAGATGGAGATACTGCGTAGCTCATACGGGTACCGGGATAGAGGGCCGGTGTAGCATATATTATTAGGAGGAGGATAAGCAGCCAAAGAGGATAGACATATAGGGGTCATGATCTCAAAGAGAGAAAGAAAGGGGAATATGCCCAAATGCTGAGCAAAAGTGAGTGAGGTGTGCATGTGTAACCATGTGGGCCAACAATACTTTTCTTTTTTATCTTTTGAACTATCGTCGAATTTTAATAATAGTTAATAGTAGTATATATTAGCACTTGTTTGGGGGGGGTGTCAAATGATCATAAAGACTAATAAATTAATTCGAAGTTTTAATTTAAATATTGAGCAGCTGTAAATATGCTAATTTTCTACATTTGCCATCTTATCACTAGCCAAGCATGTATCTGTAAATTCAAGTAAATTTCCGGATCAAAGTGGTCTGTATCATATCAGTTGTAGTTTGTTAATGACATATTTTGTCAAAAGGTGGTTTTTCCATTTTTGAAAACATCTAGCTTGTGTAGTAGTTTTCTGATAGTGAATTTTTTCTTAATAGAAATATTATTAGATGATATTTTGAAGGGTATATGTTGTCCATCTAAAAGTATGGTTTATCTTTTTCTTATTGTATTAGTTACATATTTGTTATGACTAATGCTATAGCTACCTATCACTGCAATCATTTTCTCTATCACTGTGGTCATTGGTGGAAGTTTGTTTTCAATTATCTCTATTGGAGATCACTTTTCTGCTTTACCAGGGCTAAGGTTCCTGTTGTACCCTCTCTAGATATCATTAAACTTGCTAGATTGCATGACTGTTGTACAAGTTATCTGCTATATGTTTGGGTAACTAATTTCTCAAAATTTTGTCTGTTGGACAGACCGAGATGTATGATCGTCTGGAACAGGCTTCAATTCTTCGACAAGACCAGATGCTGAAACCTCAGTCACTGCAATCTGCTCCTCATGAAGGTTCCAGGTACTTATGATGCATGTTAGTTTTATAGGCTACCTGGAAGTTTTGTCTATATCATCTTAAAATCTATTGCTCTAAGAATCTTTTGATGAACAACATCATTGAGTTCTTCTCATGCTGTCATACCACTGCCATATTTTTGAATTTGCGCTGCCTGCAAACAGCATTGCCAGATGCACTATATTTCTCCCTTTTTCCACTGAATAGCAACACGTTTCTGGCAGACAAGCTGATTATCTTGCTGTAAGAAGTGGTACATATCGTCATCCAACCCAAGAGCTTGTGTCTTATGGAGGAAGACTTGAGGCTGATCCTCGTATACCAGTAGTTGGAAACTCTTCATATGGCGGACAACCTGCTCCTTCAATCTTGGGAGCAGCTCCTCAGAGGAATGTGGATGATCTTGTTTATGCTCAAACATCTGCGAATCCTGGTTATGGAGTGAGCCTGCCTCCGGGTAGGGACTATGGCATGGGGAAAGGACTTCATGGAACTACTCTGGAGTCTGACTTTCCTGGTAACCTTTCATCACGTAGTGGACTTTCAAGAGTCGATGATCAGAAAGATGATAGATATGCTCGTGAGCTTGATATAAGGGAAGAGGAGCGTCGAAGGGAGCGACTGCGAGATAGAGAAAGGGAAAGAGAACGAGACCGCGAACGAGAACGAGAAAAGGAGCGTGAAAGGAAGCGCCTTTTGGAGCTCCGAGATAAGGAGCGTGAACGTGACCGTGAGCGCAAACGAGCACTTGAAAGTAGGCGTGAACGTACTCCACCGAGAGCATCTAAGGATCGCCGCGGTTCCTCGTTAGCTAAGGATGGAAAATCCTCAAGACGGGACTCTCCTCGCCGTGAAGCTCTTCATAGGTGGATCATGATGTTTGAATTTATCATGCTCTAGTTCTCTATATATCGCTGCTCGCTTATCTGCAGCTTATTGACTAACTTGTTGTTCTATTACGCTGAAGGGTTCATTCACCTGTAAAAGAAAAAAGGAGAGAATATGTTTGCAAGGTAAAGAGATACCAAAAGAGTCTAGCCTATATGTATTAGAATTTGTATCATCTGATTCCTCTTTATGGGGATCTTAATCTGGATGCTGGTTGAATTCTTGTCTCATATTTCCTTCTCTTCCTTCTAGGGCGAGTCGTATCTTAAATTTCTGGTGGATTTTCTGGGTACTCGCCTTGACTTAGTTTGTTCTTCTTGGTACTTGATTGCATTCTTACATTTTTGAATTTGCCTTTCGAGTCTAGCAGATGCCCATCGTCTTTTTGATGCTCACTCCTTTCAAATCCATGCATTTTCTTTCACTTATCTGGCCTGCTCCTCTTCTTTCCATATTTGCACGTTTTACGTACCCTTACATGGTACTGAAGAACCCACATGGTTAGAAGAACATAAAAAATATCAGTAGCATGAATTTTCTGGCGAGCTTGGGATTGTGGATATCAGTTCTATTTGTTACCATTGTCCACTGTACAGTAGTCTAGTCCATCTATGAGGATATAAGCGGTCTGCCATTCTTTTTCCTTTGTTTTTGTTTTCTTTTGTATTTTTTGTTTTGGCTTTGATAGTGCATGCCAATGATGCTCTTCACATCTTACCTATGTCACGCACATTTGGTTTGCTTCTGCTGGCAGCTCTTTTGTAATCTTCTTTTGATTGAACTTTCTTTCATCAGGTTTACACTTCTCGTTTGGTAGATGTTGAGAGGGATTATTTGTCACTAGATAAGCGCTACCCAAGGCTTTATATATCATCAGATTTCTCAAAGGTTTGTGAAATTTTGGATCATTGTAGTTTATTTCAACTTGCTGAACTTTATGGCTTGAACTTCTGAGTTTGGTTAAATCCTGATCCGACTCTGTTTGCAGGTGGTGGTTAATTGGCCTAGAGAGAATCTGAAACTTCCGATGTGCACTCCTGTCAGGTATATCTCTTATCTTTTTCTCCCATTTCAATTAGCCGCACCTCTCTCTCTCTTTAACGCAAATGCGCTTGAAGTTGAAATCCATATCCTAGAACAAGTAGTTAATTGGAAAATCCCAATGTTCCTATTTGCAAATTGTGCCATACATGTAAGCGGTCGAGTATATTGTCAGCAATTCTATTTAGCACTGGTAGACTGGGAGTACCGTGATTATTTTGTCGTCTTGATGTCATTTTTATCAGCTAAAGGTGTACATCACAGCTGAGTTTAGTGAGCACAATTTGTGTGATTAATCTGGGAAAAAATTGTTGCCATTGTTTTCCTGTGTTTCTTTTGAGGTTAATGTATGAAGCAGTATTTGTTTTGTGCTCTTCTCCAATTTATTCTGCAAACAGCTTTGAGCATGATTTTGTCGAGGATGAGAGTGGTACGGATCAGAAGGAGCTGTCTGCCAAGCATTCCGATACAATTTTCGCTAATGCAGAGCATCGGAGCACTGTTTGGAATGCAAAGGTGCACTACTATCCTCACTCTCTTTCCCTCCTAGCTCATAAAAATAAAGGAAAAATATGTGTGTTATGCCTTGGATTCTGTAAGTTGAAAACTTTGTACAAAATGGATTAGAAAGGTATTTGTTGTAGGTGAAGTTTTATAGCATGTGTAGAGGTTACATAAACACTATTAAAAAAGATGTGTATAGGCGTGATGGGGTACCTAAGATTTGAAAACTTCTTGTTCTAGTCTCAGGGTGCGTTGTATCCACTGTAACTGTCTCCAGGAAAAATAAGTAAGTTCTAATAAATTGAGAAATGACCCAATATGTTTTAATAAGTTATAAATCAAGCTTCAATAAGTTCAAATAAGCTGAGAGAAGTTCCAATGATTTCCAGTAAGTTCAGTTAAGTTTAGTTCTGATAAGCTCAGCAAAACTCAGGTTAAGACAACACAATGTATAATATATGCTTTGGATCTATGCTATAATGCAAACAAAAGTGCTAATTTCTTTGGTGAGCTGTTAGTAGGTGAATTTGGTATAAAATAATGTATGCACTTTATATATTTCTCTTCTCTGAAAGATTTTAAAATGCATTCGTGCCACCTGTTGTAACATTTACGAAACTTTCTTTACGTAAAAAGGAGGTGGAATTAATTTGGATAAGTCGAGCAATTAAGTTGAATATAGAAAGTATAGATCTCTCCCTAGGATAACCATGCAAGGACAAACTTATGCAGTGTAAAGCTTTACTTTTAAGTTTTAACCCTTCATTGCTTTGCCTGAGAAAAGAGAAAAAAATTATGCTGGTATGAAGTACAAAAAGAAAAATATAGCAGTGAACTTCCCTCATGCAGCTCACTGGCCGAACTCAATAAAGACATCTTCTGGCTTGACTCATCATAAGTAGTAAATTCCCCAATGAAATTTCTTCAAATATCATAATTTGAGAATGGGTCTGAATCTTCTTTTTCTCGGCTGACAATTGGCGAGCTCCCATGATGAGAATGGGTCGCGATGTGATTACTTACTCTAAAGTCTTTCCCATTTGCAGTTTTATCCCTTTTTAGGTCGGTTCGGATCGACTTGTATGCCTTTGATGACTAGTTGAGCTGCAGATCTTGTAGTAAATCATGAAACGCAATTTATTATCAAGGGTCCTTCAAACTGAAAATCAGGGGAACCTGTCTGTGGCAGTCTGATTTCTGTATCATATTAATGTTGTTCTATGTCATAGATGTCATGGTTCTCCCATTCTGAGGAGCTTCATTTTATGTGGCTTTTTATTCTAAAACAATGCAGCCTAATCTAATAATATTTATAGCTGTGATTAGATCTCAATTTAAACCTCTATCTTTAAAATGGTTTTCACGTGTGAAACTTTATTTATTTGTGCTGCATTTGTTTTCTTATTTATCAGAAAGCTTATCTTCGGAAATATAGTGACTACATCTTTGTGGTTTGGGTCATGCAGTACACTCGTACCATGTTACCTAATTTCCTCTATCCCCCCTTTAAATAGGTTTGATTTAGCCGTAACATGGGTGTGTCTCTTTTGCATGTGGTCCAATTTAAACAACTTGCATTTCCAAATCTTACCAACTATCATAGCTTCACTTTGCTGGTGACACTGCTGTGTATTGATGAAAGAATGCAAATGACTCACTTGATTGTTGATATAGCCTCTGTTCTAGGATCCCTAGGTTTCTACATTTCCTTATGTTTTGAGTACTGATGCTTCCTTGTTCTGGCTCCTCTTTCGATTCCCGTGCTACATGGCTAAATCTGAAGCATATTATGAGGTTCAGTAGTTTTATTGGATGAAAATAATGTGTTGAGTCTGTTTTCATTAAATTTTCAGCTTTTGGCTTTGGAAGCATTTAGTCTCCCACTCTTTCTTGTGGTGTACTGCTGTCACAACAGTGCTGTGTGCTGAGGTGAAATTATTCTGCTAAAGGATTGATTTTGCTGCATTTCCTTTTTGGGTTCTGAAACTTGGATAGACGTGCTTCCATGTAACAAATGCTTCTTACAGTATTGTTTATTAGACTGTGGTGGTTATATAATTAGATTGTTACAATTTCATACTTTCAGCTGTAGAATACAGGAGACAGTGTTCAACTGAATGCCATTTCCTGTTCTATGTCTTGGCAAATATAATTTTTGAAACCAATATTTGTTTTGCATGGCAAATATTAAGTTGCGATTAATGACTGATTTGGCATGTTAACTTTTGAAGAGTCTATATTATTAATTTGATGTGTAATCTCCCTGCTCTGTGATGGCATATTAACAACCAGGATCAAGTTTGTCAACGTTTCATCTGTTTCACTTGTTACAGATGATTTTGATGAGTGGGCTCAGCAGAAGTGCTACTGAAGACCTCTCCTCTGAGAAAACTTCAGATGATCGAATTCCACACATTTGCAATTTATTGAGGTTTGCTGTATTAAAAAAAGATCGCACCTTAATGGCAATTGGAGGCCCTTGGGATGCTGTTGATGGTGGAGATCCATCACTTGATGATTCATCATTAGTTCGGACTGTACTCAGGTTTGAGTGTTTATATGTCCATTTGATCACTTGATTATCAGTAATGGTTTTTTTAATAGGAAAGTTAAAAATCAGATAAATTATTATCTTGTAGGTATGCAAAAGATATGAGTCATCTTGATCTGCAGAACTGTCAGAACTGGAATCGTTTTCTTGAGGTAAGCTTTTGGCATGTTGGATTTAGTTTCTAGACGGGGTTTCTGTTGATGGAATTGATTATCTCATTAAGATCGGTTATCATTTTGCATCATCTTTTATCGAGTCTTATTTCTCTATTCCCTTGTTTATCAGGCTTCCAAAGCATAATTTGTTGAGAAAATTGTAGGTAGGATAATCTTCCTAATCGTCTTTGATTTAGAAAAATAAGTATATAAGCCTGTGTACGACACATGATTTTGATTATGTAGTTAGGTGAAAGTGAAACTGCTAAAATGCTTCAATAAATTGGTATCTCGTCAAAGAAATTTATTGGACTTATCTCATATACGAATTTGGGGCCCTTTTATACTTTGTTTTGCATTAAAACAAGAGAGGCTAAGTCATCCCAAGAATCCTCTATAGTAAACCAACTACTTTTCACATTTATGATGCGAACCCACTCACACTCAACATCCTAAAACCGTTTATGCGTCTGTGTGCGTGCTTGCTTGCCTGCCCGTGCGCTTGCTCGTGTGTGTGGGGTTGCGCGCGCGCGTGGTTCTGTGTGTGGTGGGGGGGGGGTTGTGTGTGTTCCTCGTGAGTGTGTGCGTGTCTGTGTGTGTGCGTGTCCGCGTGCGCCTGTGTTTTTGTGAAAATAATTGTTATTAGATTGTTGTTGTGTATGTTGACGAGTTACTGGATTAGGATCCCTGCTCTCCAGCGCTATTGCCTAAGTCTATTGCATTTAGGTCTCTCTCCTTTTTACTCCCTCCATATCTATTTATTTTCTCATCATTATGCATTTCAACGAGTGACTGGATTATGATCTTTGTTTTTCAATTGCTATTGCTTAAGTTTATTGCACTTAGGGCCATTAGGCGACACTCCTTTTTACTCCCTCCACTATTTTTTGGACAACAAAAAAGTAAGAGATGTACCAAAAGCAAGATAGAAAAGTAAAATGTTCCAAAAAATAAGATAAAGTAAGAGAGAAGTTTTCATAAGAGAGTGTGCTTTAAGTGGGTTTGCCTTGGTTTGTTCCCATATTCTCATCAGTGAGTTTGCATTCTATCATCTATTGATTCTTTTTGCTTATACCAGCCCATATTGTTGCTGGTTTTTGGTCCAACTACAACCTTGGATGATGTAGCACAAGGTTTCTGGACCACAACATAAGTCACTGGCAATATGTCTGGGCAGGATGGAATATCTTATTCTTTTGATGATCCTATAAATTAACCCTATGTTTTGAGGCTAGGTGCTTGCAGATATCAGTCAACTCTGAGCTTAGATAGAGTATCTGGGGATGGTACCTTAAAATGGGGGATTCGTTACTTCGTTCGCACTTTGAACTGAATCTTGTTGTCTAATTTCTTTAATGGTGCTCTGGTCTGCAGATACACTATGATAGAGTTGGCAAGGATGGCTTCTTTAGTCATAGAGAGGTTACTGTATTTTTCGTTCCAGATCTTTCAGACTGTCTTCCCTCTTTAAATGCATGGCGAGAGCAGTGGTTGGCACACAAGAAAGCTGTTGCAGAGCGTGAGAAGAAACTCTCTGTAGGGAAAGAGGTATGTCTTTAAACAATTTTTTATTTGCATCGCTTCTTTGTATTTTTAATTAAGTCCATCACCATTTGTTTTTGAAATCTCCGAAAAAGCTACTTCATCTCTCATTCTTGTGGGTAACTTCTTTATATCTGAATATGTGGGATCCCTGCAAAACAGTATCCAAATTTCAACAGACTCGGAAACATGTA
The DNA here is from genome assembly GCF_026745355.1 of Beta vulgaris subsp. vulgaris. Taxonomy (NCBI): domain Eukaryota; kingdom Viridiplantae; phylum Streptophyta; class Magnoliopsida; order Caryophyllales; family Amaranthaceae; genus Beta; species Beta vulgaris. Next base: position 43,188,967 of record NC_079204.1, on the reverse strand, counting down.
TGAAATTTATATGTTTTCTTTAAATCTTACAAAAATTTGCTTTTCTCTTCTACTTGATTCATATTAATTGAAACATTTCCCATATACGTCCATCCCACTTTAATCGATACACTTCCTATATGGGTAAGCCAGAAAGATCCCACCAATTTTATCTTATTTCTCTTTCTTCACGTGGGGTCCAAACAATGATAAAGAAACACACTCCCAAATTCATCCTTCAAAAAGTTGGGCCCCACAACCACAATACACTAACTACCAATAAAAGAAAATACCCTACTACCAACTATCATCAATAAAATAAGAAGTCAAATAAAACTCCGAAAACTATGTGCCAGTCAAAGTTAATAGATTAATACGTGATGGAAGGACTGTGTGTGTGTATATATATATAGCTTTGCTTTACCTCTTTGAAATGATAGCAATAATTTAACCACTATAAGAAACTAAGTAGTAAACAAAGAAAAAAGTGGCTCATTTTTAAAGTACCCATCGTCCAATTGATCACTGCTGCATTCTGGAAAATCTTCCTTGGTGCTTTTTATTTCTCTTCTGGGACTCAGAAAGAAAAATTGTATAAATACTCGATCTTGAAGCTTGTGGTTGCTGTTGATTAATCGCTTTATATTGAATAGTTGACACCTTTTTGTTTATTGGTGTTCTACATATTATTTTATGCAGAAACTCAGAGAGAAAAAGAATCCTTCTAAAGGTACTGGTCTACTGGAGCTTGCAACTTTTTGTAAATTGCTTTACTTATCATATGAACAGATGAACTTACTCTACCTTTAATTTTGTTGCAGAAAGCACTTCTCCAAGGGATTCTAAAAAGTCTGAGAAAAAGGAGATTGTTAGCACTGGACACTCTGCCGATGCTCATAAAGAGAAAGATGGAGAGGTGCAGAAGGCTAGTGTGACTGTCAAAGATGGAGAGAAAAATACCAAAAATGCTGAGAAGAAAGAAATGGATGAACTCACTGATGACACCAATAATGTAGAGAAAAAAGCAGCAGGAGCTAATACTAGTGCTCAAAAGACTTTGAAGCCTGCAAAGAAAAAAATAGTGAGGAAAATTGTCAAGAAGGTTACTGATAAAGTAGTTGGTGGTGAAGATGGAAGCAATGACAATAGCAAGTTAGAAGATAAAGCTGCTGAAGCTATTGATGTGAACTCAGAAACTGCTTGTCAGCTGGACGCATCGCCTGCAGATGTCGTGGGTGTCAAAATGTTCACCAGGAAGAAAGTAGCAAAAAAGCTGTCAGAAGCCGATGCTACTGTGAAAGAAGTGGACAAAGAATCTGGTTTGAAAAGTGGTAAGCAGACAGATTCTGCTGAAGATATAGTGGAGGTGAAATCCGATGCAACTGGAGTTACTGTGGTGCGGGATGGACCTGTAAAAAGAGTAGTGAAAAGGAAAATTATCAAGAGAGTGCCCAAAAAGAAGGTCACAGCTGGGCTAGCCAACAGTGAGACTAGCGACAGCAAGACTCTGGTTCATAATGAGGATGGAAAAACGAATAATGCTGGGAAGTTAAGTGATATTGTAGGTGATGCCCAAGTACCCGAAGACAAGGCAACTGAGGGTGGCAGCTTGGTTAAAAAATCTTCGACAATAAAAGCCGAAGTAGAGAGCTCTGAGAAGCACAATGATGTGGTGTTATCAAGTAAAACTGAGAAGACTGCTGGCAAGGTTAAAGGAAAGGAAGAAGAGAGACTTGATGAGAAGAGAGTTTCTGAGACTAAAAATGTTCCTGAGAAGGATAATCATGCCGACAGCAAGGAAAATATTAAGGGAAAGGCAAAGGTGAAGGATGGGAAGGAGAGGAAGGAAAAGGATAAAAAAGATGAACCAAGAAGCAAATCAAGCAAAGATGTGGAGAGAAAAAAATCTGAAGAACCTCCTCGGCATCCTGGATTGATTTTACAAACGAAAAGTGACAGGGCTACTAAAGTATGTATCTGAGTTCTCATTTCTATAGTTCTACCCTGTAGGCCGTATTTTATAGTTCCACTAATATGCCATTACATGATTATGGAAAATTTGCTGCAGTTACGATCATTGTCACTTTCTCTGGACTCTTTGCTGGATTATTCTGACAAGGATGTTGAAGAAGAAACATTTGAGGTCCTCTACTTTTTTCTTTTTTCTCCCTTTGTTAATTTAGCCTGTGTTTCAAACTTTTAATAGCTGAATGGCTTTTCTTCAGTGTGCTACTGTGACTTGTCTATGTTTATCAGCCAATTCTACTAGTTCATAATGGTGGTGTTTTCAATGTCACAGCTGTCAGTATTTGCGGAGTCTTTGTATGAAATGCTTCAGTTTCAGATGGGTTGTCGTGTTTTAACATTTCTACAGGTACTAGGGTTTGTACTGACTTTTTGTGTTTCTGGAGAGTATGTTATGTACTTGTGCTCACATGTCTATTTTTTACAGAAATTGCGCATTAAGTTTGTCACCAAAAGAAATAGTCGAAAAAGACAAAGGGAACAAAATGCTGACAGCAAGAGAAAGGAGAAGACATCAGCAAAGCGTCAGAAAACCAAAGATTCTCCTACTGAAGAAAACTCTAGTAAAACCCCGGCAAAAGATGAAACTCGTTCTGGTGATGATAAGTTGATGGCCAAATTGGATGGCGCAGCTGAAATGGGTACTAAATCAGAGAAAACTGACGAGGTTGAAAAGCTTAGTGTAGAAGATGATGAAGATATGGTGGAAGAGGAGGACCCGGAGGAAGACCCAGAGGAAGATGAAGAAGAAGAAGAAGAAGAAGATATGCAGGACGCCAGCCCTCGGGAAGACTCGTCCAAGGAGGTGAATATTTCTAATAGTCCTATTAGTCTCTATTTGGTTCAAAAAGAAGGTTCCTGATCAGTTTTTGTCTTTTCTTTAGAAAAGGGATTGCCTTGCGAACTTTGAAAATAAGATATCGTTTTTGAAAATCCAGAGCCTAAAGTGCTTTCCACCTTAGGGTCAAGCTGGTCATAGTTGTTGGCTGGCTCAGGCCCATACCAAAGTTAACTTGTAAAAAGGCTGGGCGGATGAAAGAGTAACTGTGGTTAGCGAGAGGGTAGGCTTAAGCGTCTATGCTGCTTGTGGAAGCCGGGTTTTGACTCAGGAAGAATCTCTAATCCCGTTCCACTAGTCGCCTGCCTGCCCCAAATCTGGATTTTCTTGCCCTAGCTTTCATCCAAAATATTTGCTGTGTTTAAGCACTTTACTCTCTACAGCGCTTGCATCACAATTTCACAACTTTGTTGCCTCCTAAATAGTAAAGGAGGTGTGTAAAGGTAGCTCAGTTTCTATACTGCTTGTGTAGGCTGAGTTTTTGTTGCGTAAGAAAAGCCATTCCTGCATCACTAGGTCCCCCCCCCCCCCCCCCCCCCCCCCCCTCTTGAATCTAAGTTTATTGATCTCCAGCTTTCATCCAAGATATCTTCTGTGTTTAAGCACTTTCCAGGGCTTACATTGCAATATGACAACTTTGTTGCGTATAAGTTTAGTGTGTTACTCCTAACTTTATAGTGATATGGAGGTCCAGGTTGGGGGGTTTTTCAGCATTTGTTTAACCTTTGAAAACTATATTATGTGTATTTACTCATTTGTCTTGGGCTTTCTCATTCAGTCACACAAAGAACTTACCTATATTCAGCTTCGACTTATGTATAGTTGTGTATTATTTGCTTCTAATCTAGATTGTTGAACTGGGAAAGATTGATGCGGAGCAGAGTAAGAAACAGGGTGAGGAGAAAGACGCAAGAAAGCAAACTGCAGAAGATAGTACCAATGGTGGTGAGAAGAAGGCTAGTGGTGATTCAGAGCCAAGCAAACCGAAGGAAGTGAGAGCTGAGGTTTCTAAGAAATTGTCAGCTGATGTTGCACCAGTGGATAAGGAACTACTGCAGGTACATTGCTGGTCTTAGATATTAGTCCTCATTTGAGTTATCATTTCTGCTGATGGATGGTGATGATTTTTATTTTGTCAGGCTTTTAGGTTCTTTGATCGCAATCGAGTTGGCTACGTTCGGGTAAAGCTTTATAAACTGCCGATTAGTCTTACTTCACCCCTTTATTGGTTAATTTATGGACTAGGAATTATGTTTAAACATTTCAGGTGGAAGATCTGAGGATGATTGTTCACAACCTTGGGAAATTTCTCTCACATCGGGATGTGAAGGTTAGAACATGCTGACACTATCATGCTCTCATTCGTCATACTTATCTATGATATGTTGTTGGGGATTTTGTTGGTTGATATAGTCATCTTCTTTTAGGAACTTGTGCAAAGTGCTCTGTTGGAAAGCAACACGGGACGGGATGACCGCATCTTGTACGAGAAGTTGGTGAGAATGTCTCTTGACATGGACAAATAATTGCCTGGTTTGGAATTGGCTTTGTTACTGTATGGTGATGCTTTAGATTTATTAAACAGTTAAACCTTGGATCATTTGAAAGAAATCAACTATTCTGAATGGTATTTATTTCCTTGGCTATCGTGGGAAAAAGTGTTTGAAATGTGTTGGATTGGGGAGGTGACGCATACACTGCAAGTCTGCACCGATGCAATTTTTGGTAATTAAATGCGTTGCCTCCATGGCTCCGTAGTGTAGATTTTTGATACGGGAAACTTTACCCTGTTTGTACACACTTCCTTGATTAAACGGTGTAGAATAGCTAGATCTTTACTGTTGTGCAGTTTCTTCTTTCTGGTGGCTAGGTTCTTCATTTCCTTAAAAAATGACTCTTGTTCCAACTAATGCTTCTGATCCTATGAGTACTGTTTTTTATTTAGGGCTGACAATGGGAATGCAGATACCCATTTCTCATATCTGTATCCACCTAAAATCTATATGCACACTACTTATCCACTTTTAATGATTTTAAAAATGTAATATAAATTTAAATCTACATTCGTCGAACCATCCAATTTAATATTAAATATTCACAACTAGACTATATCTATCTGTTGGGTTAGTGGATATGGTGAAGCAAAGGCCGAACGAAGAAGCCAAGGAAGAGGAGCAGCAGTTCGGGCAGGCAGCTAGAGGGCCCGGGCAGGCAGCAGCAGAGGTGGCCTGGGCGGGCAGGCTTTGAAGCTAGATGGGCGGGCCCTTGTGCTGTGGTTTCTGCCTTCTAGGCAGTTAGGTGGCACCCCCTGCACCCAAGCGGGAAGCATACATGCCTGGAGGGGAGACTTTCGGCCTGGCGGGCGGTTTTGGTGTTTTTGTTTTGCCTTCGAGGCAAAATGGTTGAGCATCCCTGCTCCCAGGCGGAAGACTTGGCCCGGGTTGGCGGTTCTTTGAGTCCGCCCGAGCAGCCTACAATTGTATGTTATGCGATTTAAGTTGTAATTTTGGCCATTGGATTGCTTTTATTCCTTGTATCATAAAGATCATATTTTCTGGTTTTAGAAGGGTGCAACAAACAACGTCATTGTTTAAACTTTGAATCTCATCTTTTCTAGGGTGTTAGGAGAGATAGTGAGTGAGTTTGTGAGTTTTTCTCTTGGAGCTTGGGTTTTCCATGTTAATCTTAGTGTTTTTTTTATTGTTTTCTCTCCTCTTTGCATTACTTGCATTACTTGGTGGTTGTTTTAATTTCATGTTTTTTCTTGATTATTGTTGATTGTACAAACTAGTTAGCAGTTGTTTCTAAATCACAACAATTGGTATCAAGAGTTAAGGTTTAACTTTAAAAAAGTGATTAAGTGTTGTGTTGGTAAACTAGGATTTGTGGTTGAAAAATTAATGTTTGGATTTTTTTTGGTGTTGAAAAACCAAAGTTTGAATTTTTTGGGTAAAATTAACAATGGAAAATAGGAAATTGAGGATTGAGAGGTGATGGTAAAGATCTTGGATTCTGAATAAATGCAAATGGGGGATCTTTTGAATCAAAAGAATCTTTACTTGCCTTTTGTGGGAAAGATACCATGTCGTATGCTTGAGTAGGATCGGAAAGTTCTTGATAGGAAAACACTTGGAATTGTGAGATTGACCTTTTACCCGGAGTGTGTCTTTTAATGTCAATAATGCGGCAACGACGAGTTTGATGGAAACCTTGTCAAGTACTTATTCCGTTTTTATTTAGATGCTACATAGAGAAAGTGAGAAGTTTTGAAGAAAGGTAGAGAGAGAAAGTGGGGGGATCACCACTTTTGAATAAAAAAATATTTGTTAAGGAAAAAGTATGGGTATTTAAAGGAGAAAGTGAGAGACCACGAACTTTTTAATAGTATTTTAAAATCATTAAGGTGAAAAGGGATGCATTTATGGTATTTAGCAAGTAATATGACATTTCGATTTTAGGAAAATGTAGCAAGTATTTAAAAATGGAGGAAGTATGTATGAAAAACTATTGGCCATCAACAAAGTATACTTGATGCGTCGTTTGTTTGACATGGAGATGGTTGATGGTAGTTAGGCCGCCGAACACATCAATGATATCAAATTTGGTTTTGGGTCAATTGTCTTTGGTGGATATCAAATTTAAAAATGAAGTCAAGGCATTGATATTGTTGTCTTCTTTACCCTTATCATGTGGAAACTATGGTGACCCCCATTAGCAACTCCTATGGCAAAGAGAAGTTGAAGTATGATGATGTGAGGGCATTCGGAAGAGAGAGTTCGATGAATCATTGGGTGATGCTTATAGTAGTGAAAGTAGGGAGAGAAGGAATCAGCAAAGGGAAAATCCAAGTCATGAAAGATCGAAGTCAACGGGGCATAGTAAACCGAATGGGGAAGCACATGTATTGTGTTGGGGTTGTGGTGATGAAGGGCATTTGAAGAGAGATTGTCCAAAGAGGGGAATGAAAAAGGGAAGAAGAAAGTTCAAGATAGTGATGAAAAAGAAGATACATCCACTAACTTGATTTCGGAGTACGATTCCGATATTTTGATGGTAAGCATGGATGATTCGAAAGAGTTGGTTGGGTGCTCCGGAATGGGTCTTGGATTCAGATTCTTCTCATAATTCCTCACCATGCTATATCGGGTCACAAGGTTGTGTTTGATGGTGGTTCTTGGAAGCTTGTTAAGAGAGCTGTGGTCATAACTCGGGGAACAAGAAGTGGAACACTCTACACAATGGGGGGGAACAAGAAAGGGGTCCGAAATTGGGATGGGAACTTCATGTAAGGTGTTGTTTGGTTGGGAATCTATCGATACTGGGCCAAGGGATGAGAGCCGTGGTGAAGCAGTGTCCCGGTGGCAAATTGACGAGTAAGCGCGCAAGGTGAAGGGAGGCATACAAGCATGTTATTTAAAAATCCTAAGTGGAGCAAATAGTGTTGTAGGAGAAATGTGAGTTTGTTTCTAGAACAATGAGAAGCTTCTTTTGGCTTAAGTGATGATTATGCTTTGTTGGGGTTGGATTGGACCTCAATGATCTTCCTTGGTTGCAGAGGAAGTGGCTGATCTTCCTTAGTTGTACAGGAAGGGATCTTCATTTGGTTGTGCTTGTTTCTTAGGTGATCCAACCTCCGAGGTAGTAGGGTGTGTAAGTTCATGTAGCAATGGTGCAATGATTTGGAGGTTATTTGTAGAGAATCAAAGTCGGTGTAGATTTTGATGTCTTTGTATTAGAGTTAGCGCAAACTTCAATGCCTTTTTATTGTTGTAGAGGAGATGTGTTGTCATGGGAATGCTTAGACTAGGTGGGAGTATGGTGGTGATGCTCGGGATTGCATTTAGGTGGGAGCATGACCTTGATGTGTTTGGATAGATGTTGGATCGGGGTTGGTTGAGACCTCGGTGTCGTTTTCTTTGGTGAAGGGGAAGCGGGATTGGCTACGACCAATGAAGGGAGAGATCATGGTGATGGTTTTGTGTATTTATGGTATGATGTTCTCTTGCTTAACCGATCTCCTGGTGGGAGATTGTTGGGTTAGTGGAGATGGTAAAGTAAAGGCCGAACGAAAAAGCAAAGGAAGAGCAACAGCAGCCCGGGCGGGCAACTGGAGGGCTCAGGCGGGCGACAACTATGGTGGCACGGGTGACCCTTGTGCTGTGGTTTCTGCCTTCTAGGCAGTTTGGTGGCACCCCCCACACCTAGGTGTGTAGCATATGCCCAAGTGGCAGCTCGTCGGACGAGTGACCCTTGGGACCCGGACTGGCAGTTTTGTTGCTGTTGTTTTGCGTTCAAGGCAAAATGGTTGAGCATCCATGCCCTCGGACATACAGTTCTTCAAGCTCGTCCTGACATCCCTAATGTGCACGTGTTTTTTTTTTTTTTTTGCAATTTAAGTATTAGTCGTGACTGTTGGATTGCTTTTATTACTTATAGTATAAGTACCCTATTTTCTGGTTTAGAAGGGTGTATCACACAACCTCATTGTTCAAACTTTGAATCTCATCTTTTCTAGGGTTTTAGGAGAGAGTGTGAGTTTGTGGGAGTGTTGTATGTTCAACATTGATTCTTCATTGATTCCATAGTGCAAGTTTGTTGGGTTTTCTCCCACAGCCCGGGTTTTTAAAGTCAATCTTGGTGTGTTATTTCTTGTTTTCTTTCCTCTTTTCATTACTTGGTTGTTGTTTCATTTTCACGTTTCTTCTTGATTATTGTTGATTGCACAAACTAATTAGCACTTGTTTATAAATCACAACACAGTCACTACCCATCGAGCATTTGCCTAGAACTACTGGTCATACTATATGATGACAATGAATTTTAGACGAATAACCACCACATATTGAATGAGGAGCAAAAACAGAAAGAGAGGGAATTAGGCCTGAAGTTTGTCGATTAGTTTAGGGGGTGATTTTTTTTTTGGGTTTTCTGAGTACTATATTGTGAATTCTAATTGTCTCAATATGTTATCAGTTCTGAAAGTCATCTCCAATGTTGTTAATTTGCTGTGTTCATGAAATTTGTTTAATTCTAAATTTGTTGATTATAATTCATCATAACATTGCGGAATCTAATTGCAAATTTGTGGTAAAATCCATGATTTTAGTTGTGAAATTAGATTTATATGGAAAAGTAGACAATATAGTGTAAACTATATGGATATGTTTTGGATTCAGACCCATGGGATCCGCTATATGTGGATTTAGGTCCTATATTTGTAGACTCGTTGGATCTGGGACAGATCTGGATCTAACTTCTGAAAACGGATTTAGATTTGGGTTTATAAGGACTTGATCCATATCCGACTCGTTGCCATCCCTAGTCATACATAACTTGAAAATCATCTGCTAAACAATTACTCCCTCCGTCCCAAAATACTCTTGACACTTATCAAGGCACGTAGTTTTAAATGATAAATTGTTGTTTGGTTATCAATTGTTATTTTATTGAAAAGTAGATGTGATAGGAGTTAGTAGTTAGTCAAAGTAGTATTTTTTTATTTTAAGGAGAGAGAATGTGGGCCATGTTTAGAGTTGGTAGATAATAAGAGTAGTGTTATTTTATTTGGAGGAGAGAGAGTGTGGGACAATAGTTAAAAGGTAGAATGATTAAAGTATTAGTGGGTCTTATCCTAAAATAGAAGTGTAAACAGTATTATGGGACAGATATAAAAGAAAAGTGTAAAAAGTATTCTGGGACGGAGGGAGTACAATTTTAAGAATAAGAACCTCTCCGGATATTCGCAACTCAACATTATTGTGTACTAAGAATATCAACAAGTCAACTATATCAATCTGGCAGATGGATAAAGTTGTACATGGGTCGGGCGTCGTCCACTCGTCCTAACTCGACATGACTTTGACTTTGCCCTGGAAGATTCTGCTATTTAATTAACCCGACACTTAAGGCCTAATGATAGGCCAGAGGTTGTTTATGGATGTCCTTGGACTGCCACGATTGGCCAACCCGTAGCTTGTCAAGCTCTATTTCAAGCAAAAAGAAAAGAAGTATTAATCATTGAACAATTAATAAGTGAGCTTAATTATCGAATAAATATAAGTAAAGCGGGCTAAACAAACATACTTTTCAAAATACGGGACAAGGATGATATGATGACCTCCTAAACAAGATAGATGCTTTGAAACTCATTTCGATGTAATCTTTCATTTCGACTTTGTTTTTCAAGCAATTGTCATCTCGTAATATGTTTGGACATAACCAACCAAACATTATTGGGCCACTTGATGTTCCAATCAATTCATTATATAATAACTTGAGAAATCATATTGATTATAGTAAACTTACTATGGAAGTTGAATTGAAAACTAATTAAACATATATACTTATTATGTATTACCTCATGAAAGTTTGTATCATGAAACATTCAACTCTTCCCTACATAAGAATTCTTTATATCGACCTTAGAAATGAATGTCGATGACTCCTCAAGGTAGTTGAATTGTTGCGCCCCCAAAACAACCTCTATTACACTATCATCGGGTAAATCGCTAGCGCACTCATGCAACCAAAAGCATGGAATAGTATGCCTCGCAACACCTCCGGATCGAGAATAAGTGGGTTCTTTGCACATGAAACATTTACCTTCACCTTTTTATCAGGTGAACATGCCTTCTTTCTGTCATGTGAACCGACCTTCCTGAAACCTAGTAATTCGTTAAAAGTAAAGATATTAGTAGCTATATATCATAGGAAATAGAAAATAAGACGCATATATATATATATATATATATATATATATATATATATATATATATATATATATATATATATATATATATATATATATATATATATATATATATATATATATATATATATATAATATAATATATATATATAATTATATATATATATATATATACCAGGATTAGGCCAAGGATCTGGGGGTTTTAACAGATAATACAGAGATAAAATAAAATCTTAAAAATAAAACATTAAACAATTAAAACTAAGGCGGTTTAACCAGCCATTGCTTAAAATGAAAGACTTACAAATCGTCTTGATATGAAACTGAAAATACTAAAGAGAGCTACAAATTTATTTGTGGAAGAAGAGAGAGAGGGAGAGAGAGATTTTCTGAGGAGCTTTTGTTCTTGTGTATTTTGCTCTGCCCTTAAACTGAAGAAGAGTCTTCAATATATAGGCAGGGGAGAAGTAGTAATGTCACGTTGTTTTACTGTGTATGAACAATTTGTCTTCTGCTTTAAACTGTTCACAAATTTGTCTTGTAGAAGCTTTATACTGTTGATGAATAGTTTTGTAGCTTTATACTGTTGAGAAACTTGTCTGTTGCTGTTCAAAATTACTAGTAAGACTGTAGTTCTGAAGCATTTTGTCTGTTTGCTGCGTAAAACCTGTTGCTGCTTTGAGGATAGTGAGCGATATTTTTTTTTTTTTTTTTTTTTTTTTTTTTTTTTTTTAAGTCTGGAAACCAGCATCTTCTTCATCGTCACTCAGGTGGATGGAGGAGTCTGCTATTGTTTCATTGTCCGAGGTTATGGAGGATTCAGACATGCTATTAGCTAGCTGTCGAAGGATCCGTGCGTAATCTTCGGGGGTTTTAGCTGAGGCAAGCAAGGAATTTGCTTGTGATTTACGGGCTAGGAACTGAGATTGTTCTGCCCCTGATGTCATGATACCTGTGTTACTATTTTTCTTTAGCCATTCTCTAATGGCTGGTTCGAGAATAGACTGCGGAGCATTGAAATTTGACCACCATCTAGTTTTAAATTTTCTTTGTAGGACCATGCCCCCTTGATCTTGGTTGATTTCGAGGAACCATTGACAAACCCAAGGGAGGTAGAACTTCATTGAAAATAAACATAAGGCAGGAAAACGCCTTTCAATATTTGAAGGTTTATATTGGGTTCTAAAAGTATTATAGCTTTTTGTGACTTCAGGGTGAAGGATTTCTGTAGAAGAGCCATAGAATTTCCACCAATGTGTAAACCAAGATGGCAATTTTTCTGGCTGTATGGTTTTAGTGTTAAAGTAGATTAACCAAGAATGGGATAATCTATTGTTTTGTATTAGGAAGGTGGAGAACCAAGCCTGTTGGTAATCCCAATAATTAAAGGTTTTACAATGTGGGAAAGTGTTGTTGAAGCTAATAGGGAAGGCTTTGTGTTTTGAAAGGTCTTGATTCCAGTCGTGAGGACTGAGAACCTTTAGGATTTTGATGGTTGAATAAGAAGGCTCAGTATGTTCATTCTTATAGAAAAAATGCTTGAATTCAGCAGAGCCAGTGGTTTCAAGGATCGTCTGGTAATAATCTGTTGTTTTAGTACGATCCCATGGTTTGTAGAACCAGTTTTTCCCAAAAATCTTTTGAATTGAAACATAAGGATCATCATCATGATACCCATGTTCAATAGTTATAATGTTTTGAGAAGCAGTTTTTACAAAATATTCGGAAGTCTCATTTTTCTTTGGTTGAGCCAACACAACCTGAGAGCTGCCTGTTTTAACAAATTGTTTTTGAGGAAGGGTTTTTTGGGAAGATTCTCCTTCCTCTGGTTTTGAAGTAACTGTAATATTTTTACCTGCGTTATTTTTGTCTTCTATGACTGCTTTGTTGGAGTTAACCTGGCTTTGCTTTGAGCTTTGGAAAGCTTGGAGTATTTGGGGGTGTTTTAGGATAGAAGAAGGGTGCTCAGAGATGGAAAGGAGCCAGTCTTGAACTTCCTGAGTTCTATCAATGGAGGAGGTTTCACTTTCCATATTCTGAACTGCGTCGTACCAGGTTTTTATTGGCTTTTGTGTGGTGCATATGGTTTTCTCAGGAGGAGGTCGGGACTTCTCCTTATCTTTTGTCTTTTTGGCATTTCTGTAAGAAATTCACGGGTTAAGAAGTCAGGGATAGAATTCTCTTCTCCTTTTATATGCTCAATCTCAAATTCAAAAATGCTTAAAATAGACTGCCATCTGGCAAAAATGTGTTTTGCAGCAATGTTTTGGACATCCTTTTTTAAAACAGCTTTAGCAGCTTGACAATCAACTCGTAAGAGGAATTTTCTATTTAATAAATCAGACTGGAATTTAGTAATACAAAGAACAATTGACAACATTTCTTGTTTTATAGTAGAGTATTTTTTCTGGGTATCATTCCAGTGCCCTGAGGTAAACCTGATAATGTATTCTTTTCCATTGTCGACTTGTTTTAAGATACCTCCGTAACCTTTGTCACTGGCATCTGTTTCAACAATTTTAGATAGGTTAGGGTTTGCTAAACTAAGGCATGGAATTTCTAAAACACGGGTTTTTATTGTTTTAACAGCCTGGGTATGGACATCAGACCAAGGTGGTGGGTTTTTCTTTAATCTATCATGGAGAGGTTTGGCAATTCTACAAAGATTTGGATAAAAGTCTAAGACATAATTTAAGCTACCAAGAAATCTCTGTAGCTGTGTTTTGTCTAGGATTTTATCAGGAAATTTGCTGGTGAATTGGAGAGATCTATCAATAGGGGTAATAGTTCCACAAGACACCAAGTGACCAAGGAATCTAATCTTTGTTTGAAATAAGGAAATCTTTTTTGCTGAAACGACGAGACCATTTTTTTTTGATTAGATAGAAAAAGGTCTTTAGATTTTTGAAATGCTGGTCAATCGTGCTTGAGTAAACTAGCACATCATCAATGTAAACTATGCAAAATTCTGAATAGGGGTTAAAGATATCGTTCATTATCCGTTGATATTCAGAAGGAGCATTTTTAAGGCCAAAAGGCATTACATTCCATTCATATTGGCCAAAAGGAACAGTAAAAGCGGTTTTATAACGGTGTTGTGGTTTGATCTGTATCTGCCAGAATCCAGATTTCATATCAAATTTTGAAAAGATGAAAGCATGGTGTAACTTCTGCATCAAGTCTTTTTTATTGGGTATAGGATAACGAATCCATCTAAGGGCGTCGTTAAGAGGTTTATAATTTATAACTAATCTGGGTGTGCCACGTTCAATTTCTGAAGCTTTGTTAACGTAAAACGCTGCACAACTCCAAGGGGAGCGGGATTTTGAAATTAAGCCTTTACTTTCGAGAAATATAATCTCTTCATGACAATGACGTTCTAAATCGGCATTCATCTGGGTTGGCCGGGCCTTGGTAGGGATATTCTTCTCATCATAATCTGGTTCATAAGGTAAGTCGACCATGTGTTGCTTTCTATCCCAGAAGGCATTTGGAAGATCAGAGCAAACTTCACGTTCAAGGAGACTTTGGAAGTCAGCTATTTGGGTTTTTAGAGCACTACTTTGTAACTGATCTTCGATCTTTTGTAAATGGATTTTTTGTTTTAGATCGTGCACATCACTTTGCTTTCGGTTGATAAGAGAATTTATCTCACTATTGTAAATAGAACTTGCTTTTATAATGTTGAGATTCCTAGTTTTTGGTTTTTCTAGGAAAAGGAATTCTAGTTTCTTATTTTTGGTTTTGAAGGATATCCTATCATAGCTAACATTGTAAGGGGTTATTATATTTATGAAAGGTGTTCCCAAAATTACAGAATGGTGTATATTGGTAACAAGGACAAACTGGCTTTTTAGGAAAGACCTTGATTAAGAATGCTGGCTTCAGTTTTTCCTTCTATTTGCATCTTGGTGTTATTAGCCGAGCTAAGTCTTTCAGAAGTTTTTTGATGAAAACGTCTCGGGACAAGACTAGATTTAATACAATTTAAATCTGCCCCGGTATCGAATAAAGCTATGGTATTAATTATGAAATCACTAGAAAATTCAAGTGTAACCTTTATATAATATTTTCTAGAACTGATCTCTTTTAAAACAAAGAGGAAATCCTCTGGGACTTTTGGGCTATTTTCTTCACCTGGGTCGGTGTCAGGATCACTCTCGTTAGGGGTGTCTGTAGTAATATGAGAGGTTAGAAGTTGAATTATGGCAGAGTCATGCTGTTGTTTTGTTTTAAGATCTCTTATGTCAGCTTTAATGGTTTTAACTTCGGCCTGAAGATCCTGTATGGTTCTTTCTGGCTTCTTTCTAGAACTCCTCTTTTCTAAAATAGAGGTGAGGTTGTATGGTTCAGTGCTGGGGGAGGGGGGGTTGAGATCTTTTTCTTTAGGTTTTTCTTCAAGGGATTCACGAAGGCGCTCAAGGTATTGTTTTTGTAAATCAGGGTTGCTAATATCCTGGATAACATCTAGGATAAGGCTTTGTTCTTTGGTTAGAACGTTTAGGGATAAGGTTCATCTTCTTCCGAAGATGAGGATTCAATTTCATCAATCTGAGGTCCATGACTCTCAGCAGAATTATAAGATTCAGTCTCTTCATCAGAAGATTCTATTAGAAGAGCTGAAATTCTTCCTAGAGTCTCATCATCTAGGTCAAGATTTTGGATCTTGTTAGAAACTCTACAATATCTGGCAGTATGACCCTTTTTCCACATTTGAAACAAGTTATATTTTTAAAGTCGGTTTTGGGGTGGTTTGTTGGTGTTTCTTATGGGACTTCCATTTTCGTTGCTCAAAGGGTTTTTTATGGAAGACTTTCTCAGTCTTTTTATAAAACCTTCGGGTTCTATAGGGTTTTTGGTAAGTGGTTGGTTTACTACAACTTCCTTTGCAAGTTTTTGCTTGGGGGAAGGAGTTATCAAACTGTTGGCAGAAGGATCCTAACTCCTTTTTAGTTTCTTTTAACTCCTTCTTAAGATGTTTTTGAAGCTTAAATCCTGACATATTTGAAGGCCTTGTTTAGAGGTTAGGCTAACTAATTCACCGTAGGTTAGTCTATCATAAGGGATGATATGTTCCCCAAAGTCTTCCCGGATTCTGTTTCTGACTTTTTCTCCTAGGATGGTTGGGAGTCCTGCTAGGAATTTTTCTTTCCAAAAGGGTTGGTTAGAATCTTCCCTAAGCATAACCCTAGTGAGAAAAGTATTCTTATACCATTGAAAATCACTAAGTTTTTTGCACCTAAGATTAGATAAAAGATCTGCGTTTTTATCTCTTAGATGGGAGGAATCTCCAATGAAATGTAGAGATAAGGTAAAGATTAGGGTCGAGACAGAATCTTGGGTTGGTTTCCATTCTGGTTGAGAATGGGAACCCCATCTTCTGTTGTTTGGATAGCATTTAAAATGTCCAGTTGCTGTTGTTTGGTGAGATAGAAATCCCACCATCCCTTTAACTGGCCAGAGAAGCCTGCAATTAACAGTTCTGCAACCGTTTTATCTGACGTACCAGATTGGGTTTTATAAGCATTTGAAGCCATGGTCATCTGTTGTAAAAGGTTTAAAATCTGGTGTTCACTCATGCCATCTATGTTCCATTCATAAATGGAAGATGCGTTATATTTTGGTTAACAATTGTGTTAGGCTGACTTCCAACCTGGAATTCACTAGATCTTATAGGAATAACATCAAGAGGACCAGAATTTTGCCAAGAGAGCTTAGCTATTTCAGGTGTTTTGTCATGGATGGAGGTAGTCTCGGTATCGGTGTCTTCACCTAAGTTTAGGACACTGATAGTGTTATTCTGGACTGTTTCTTCCTCAACAACTCGTGAGGTAGAAGGTTCCACCCTGCTAAGTTGGTCTTTGATAGCGAAGAAATTCGGTTTTTGAAGTCATGACCTCGTTTTGTGCCTTTTGCGAAATCTGAAATGGTTTAAAAATCGGATTTCGGAGGATCTTATCTACAGGGGTTGAGACCGAGTTTGTATCAGTTTTAAGGTTATGTTTCTCAATTCTGGAAAGTTGCTTTCCTAACGTGTTGAAGGTAATATTGGTGAAGTTGTTTTGTAGGACAATATTTTTGAGGTTTGTGGTATCTTCATCTTGAGGTATCTTTAGAGGTGAGGCCTCTACCTTGTGTTCTCCTACGGAGAAGGTAATTTGTCGCAAGGGAGGATGGTCAGCTTGAACAGTGCCATCTGGAGTCTCCCAGACGGATGTCCTTTCTGCTGGTGTTTACAGGTTCTATGGATTTAAAAGGGTAAACAATGTTGTGGTCAAAACTATAGAGTTCAAACCAGTCAAAAAATAAAATATGAGCTTTGTGTTGAACTAAAAAGTTGTAGTAACTTTCTTGTATTTGTGCACGTATATCTAGGAAATGTTCAAAAAACCACGTTCTCTTTGAGAGATTATGTGTGGCATAAAAGTCTTCATGAACTAATTTTTTATTGACCTCAAAGTTCTTTTCAAGGACGTTTAGCTCATTTGCAATGTTCTCAGTTATAACCGAAGCCGATGGCGAGTCTGGAGGAGACTGTCGTTCAGCATAAACGGGGTGTGGAACTTGGGTTCTATATTCAACATTTTGGATGGAAGGTGAGGGTATATCTGAGGTAGAATACCTTGGCCTTTCTGGATAATTATTTCTAGGACAACTGATTTGTCGTTTGTAATGCATGTTGTTTATAGAAGGTAGATGAGAAGACCTTCCAAGGTTTTCAACAGAGGAATGGTCTGAATATCTGGAGCTAATGCTCCTGTTAAAACTAAGTTTTACACTACCATCAGAGTACTGTACAACTTGTTGTAAATCGGTGTTAGGTTCTGGAAGAGCTGGGGATTGCTCTTCAGGTTCAGCTGCTCCCTCGAGGAACCAATCATCAGGAAGACTGACGTCATTCCATTGTATTGGTCTAGGGATTCTTATGTTAGACCTAGAAAGGTCGGTTTGGAGGAGGAGAGTTTCTCCTTCTTCTTGCTATGTTGTATGTTTTTAGTATTAAAAGCAGACATCATGGCTTTGTAGTGGACTTTATAAATCAAAGCTACTGGTATAGAACCATCGAACATTTTGTAATTATGAGTTTTGATTTGCAAAAGCAAGGAGGATAAGATATTTTTATCACTTAAAGAGACACTGAAATTTGGATAACAATCGAACGAGACTGGACCCATGCATAAGCTTGACTCTATTGTTCCTAATAAGGAATCATTAAAGTCTTTGAATCGGCCATCTCTGAGAGCCACAAGGACTGAAGAATTCAATCCTTCTTTTGTAAGAGGTTTTAAACCTACTTGAACCAATCCTATATGGATGTAACGATATCCCTTTTCAACATGTTTTTGCAAGGTTTTAGCTGAAAACAATTTTATAGTATCAATAGGCTTTGTTAAATGTATATCACGTTCTTGGGTTTTGATAATATAATCAGTTTTAAAAATGTTATATCTACTCATTTTGTAAATTTGGTCTTTATTGACTCTGGGTATTTCCCAATTGTCAATACTTTGTTCAAGATTTTCAATAGTAAAAGTTTCATTTTTTACCAGCTTATTGGCTTTACTACTACTACCATGAGAAGAGGATGAAGTTCCTCTGCTCCAAATAGAACTCATGATTCTGGTTAAAAAACTTAGACCAGGGTTAACACTTGGTACAAGCCTTATAATCTACCTGCCATAGAGAAGGTGTAGCCCTATGGTCTGACCGCCACTTTTGGGACTTACTGCCTCTACAAACCTTAAAAATAGCCGAAATAAAAAGGACTGGAGCAAGAGTTAAGAATGGAAAGTACTATAACCAGAAAGATAAAGTTTTATAAGGAACAAAAATACTACAACCCCCTATATATATATATATATATATATATATATATATATATATATATATATATATATATATATATATATATAGTATGTTAATCAGTGTACCTCGTCTGAAAATCGCACCAATGAACCCGGCCATGGAACATAACTGCCAACTACATGGCTCAATGCAGTTCAACTTCTGGTTGCGGTAGCGGAAGAGGTAATTCTCCAAAACAAGACACAATTACATTGATGGTGACTACATAGTGGTTATCGTCCACTAACTAGTTATGCAATCGTACTCGGTGGTTATCGTCCTCCCCGATCTCATCCAGAATTGCAGCCTTGATAGACTCCACATCTACAACCATCGAATTCACACTACTTACACTTGATTTTGTCACTGTAGTGTATTGATCACCATATACCTTTCTCAAACCGAGGCAGACACCTCCTGTTATGCTCACGTGTCCACTGTGGTCTTTTCCTAAAGTTCCGTACAATGCATCGATGTGTCCTTTAGGAGTGAACTCACTGGATGCCTCTTTTTCTTTCAAGTCAATCTACATAAGGATAAGAGAGAAATGCTCGTGAATGCAAAAGTTATATTATACCTTATATAACCATTATAAAAAATTTAGGGGTTAAATGACTTAAAATCTAAGAATTTGACGCGAAATGACCTGTATATCTTTCCAATATGAGAGTTTCCAAAAAATCGACTCCTTTTTTACATAATCTTGTAGGTCCATCAACCTCAGTCACAGGTTTACAAAAGATTATTTCAATGCCCTTAACCTAATTATACACTTCGGTACCAGTTAATGGTCTACGAGCAACTTCCTCTTTAACTGTCCCATTGAATGCGTTCTTCTTAAACCGATAGGGATGGTTGCGTCTGAGGAGCCTTCATGTGCACATATAGACATGTTTGCAGCCCTTAAGGTGTGTAGACTTCATGTCATCTATACCAATTAGGCATGGTTGTTTTCCTTTAGTCTTATACCCAAATAAGTTCCTATAGGCAGGATAATCACACAAAAGCATGCATGGCACGCAGAGTGAAAATGTCATTAGCATACACATCAAATACTAACACTTCTTCGTTCCACATTTATGTCATTTCCAGGTTGTATCGACCCCGATATAAGAAGCAACAACATGATGTACTTGCGTTTCATGCACAACCAAGGAGGCAAGTTATAAACTACTAAAACTACTGGCCATGTACTATGCAGAGAACTAAGATTGCCAAAAGGGTTCATGCCATCCGTACATAATCCAAGCCTCAAGTTCCTATCCTCATTACCAAATGCCTTGTGCCCCCTGTTGATATTTTTCCACTCAGGCGATCAGTCGGATGCTTCGACAGATCGTCTTTCTTCTTACGATCTGCATGCCACATCAAATTCTTCACATCACCTTTAATTGAGAACATGCGCTTAACTAGGTATTATGGGTAGATACCATAACACCTTAGATGGTGGTCCTTTACTACCCACATCACCTTCACGCTTGTACCTCGACAATCTACAACGTGGACACTCATATAAATGCTCGTACTCATTACGATAAAGCACACAATCGTTAGGATAAGCATGTATCCGCTCGTACTCCAAACCGAAATGACACGTGAGTTTCTTAGCATAATAGTACGACTTTGGCAGTTCATTTCCACCAGGGAGCATATCAGCTTAAACTTCCAACAAGGATGTGAAACTAGAGTCGGTCCAACCAGATTTCGACTTAATGTTGAAGAGTATAATCACAACGGAAAGTTTGGTGTACTTTGTACAACCTGGATACAAAGGCTTTTTAGCAGCCTTCGACATAAACTCAAAAATACGAGGTTGTTTACACGACTGATCTTTAACCTCGTTTATCATCTCGTCTACCTGATCCCTATCATCATTCCCATACTCATCATACCAATTCTCATCCCCGACATCATCACCGAGCTCTAAATCTTTTTTTTCTTCACATACATCGCTCATTACTCTAGACCATCCTATATACTTCCCCTTCTCAACATGCCAAACCCATATGTGATATTGAGGCCTACACCCACGACAAAAGACATGCTCCCTAATAAAATGTATACTACGAACGTTGCTCACATTTCCACAATGGACACAACGACAATAAAAGTCGACTGCTCCGGAGGATGCTTGATACCATATCATAGATTGTCGTTGTCGTTGCTCACAAACTCAATCGATTCACGAATACCATACATCCAAGTACGATCCATTTCATTCAAGAAGACCTCTAATAATTAAACACAACAAATAATCATAGTGTATCAATCATTATTGAATTACATACACATGCAAGAAAGTTAGATATTCAAATCACACAAAGACACATGCAAGCTAATATAATGACATGTTCAAATGTATGCATGCAGTCGAAGGTCCTTTACACTCCAACCTAACCCAGCCTTGGACGTCTAATCTCACTAGTGAATATATGCCAACTTTTAGATTCTAAGGAAAATCCGGCAGCATTTCCCTATAGTTCTCCAAGTACACAATGTAGATAATTGCTTATCTACATATGTACCCACACTAGTAGAATAAATGTTATTTGCTGCGGTCAAAAAGTGGCCTATTGCTGCGGTATTGGGCGCGCAGCAATTAAGGGCGCAGCAATAGGTAATAATTATATTGCTGCGGTTTTAAACCGCAGCAATATCTACAAATATTGCTGCGGTTTTTAGTCCAAACCGCAACAATATTATTATGTATTAGCTATTTAACAGAGAATATTGCTGCGGTTTTGGGCCCAAAACCGCAGCAATATGTCCTAGTAACAATTTTTTTTTTTTTTTTTTTTTTTTTTGCATTTTGCAATCACATATGAAAAATTAAAATCAGGCAACAAACCAATCCACTATCCACAAAATTCGCATATGAATTGACACAAATTCAATGTGCACAAAATCTCAAAATAAACGATGAAAATAAGTTTGTTTATAAGATCTTATGACAACTTAAATTTTAATTACAATGACTATTACTAAAAGAAAAAATAACAAAAAATATATTAAAAAATCCTAAAATAAAAATTCTACCGATCTAAAATAACAAAAGAAACGAAAAAAAGGAAAAAAAAAACAGAACCCAAAAAACAGAATGAATCCTAAAAAAACAGAAAGTATGAAACCTAAGAAAAAAAAACGAGGGTTGAAATCAAACAAATCCTAAAACAAAGAATTTACATATCTAAATTACGAAACCTAAAGAACATAAATTCGAAATTATGAACACAAAAATTCTATAGATCTAAAAAAACAAAAATACCGAAAAAAAACGAAAAAAAAAAACGGATCTAAACTATGAAACCTAAAGGACACAAATTCGCGACCCAATTACAAGGTGTTGAAGAAGCCGGAGCGAACGAGCCGCCGGAGCGAACGAACCGCCGGATCGAACGAGCCGGAGGGAGGAAGCGCCGGAGCGAGGAACGAAGACGACTGCAAACGAACCGTCGGTGGTGTGAGGAGGAACGAAGACGAGTGCGACGAGGAGATCTGGAGAGATAGAGAGGAAGAAGGCTGATGGCGTGAGGAGGGAGTGAAGCGCACGGTGGGTGAGTAGGCATAAACCGCCGGTGGAGTGAGGAGGAAGGCTGGTAGTTGTTAGGTGAAGAGAGGGAGGAAGGAGATCTGGAGAGGGTGCGTGAGAAATAGAGAAGGAAGGAGATTTAGAGAGGGTGAGGTCGTGAAAAGAGGAATGAGTGTTATTATGAGAGGGAAGGGAACGGCCCTTTGAGTTTTATTAAACCCTAATGACCATATTGCTGCGGTTTCTAAAAAGAACCGCAGCAATATATTAAAATGATAATTTTTTTATATTATTTAATATATTGCTGCGGTTTTTCTCAGTAACCGCAGCAATATATTTGGTCAAATAGTCAAAAAGATTTTAAATTTTTTTTGTTGAAATCATATTGCTGCGGTTTTTCGCCAAAACCGCAGCAATATGGTTATTTTATTTTATTTTTTCCTTTTTACGTGATATATTGCTGCGTATGGGTAAAACCGCAGCAATATCACCGCAGCAAATAGCATTTATTCTACTAGTGCCAGAGAACAATGTAGAGAAACGATAAGCCAAGACTTTCCTCAGAATTGAAAAGAAGACACACATTCACTACCTAAATGAGATCAAACGACCAAGAACAGTCCCATACTCGGGATTATTCAAGACTTACTCCTAATGAGTAAGTCTTGAATGGGTATCTAGGCATATGATGATGATTTATAGCTAAAAACTACATTGTTTTCATATAATCTCATATCAAGAAATATATATACATCAATAAATTATCATAACTTAATCAAATTAAAATGCATGACAACTTTATCTAGCTCCTCAACAAATCAAACAAAAAAACATGCAAAGAAATTAAACTAGTTACCTCTTAACACCAATGAAAGTAAAAAAAAACAACACTCTCACTTGCATTAATGTTTTGAAATTAAAAAAAATGAAAAAGAGGGGAATCACAGGAAGAGGAGGAGAGGAGAGAGTGAAGGTGGCATTGCATCGTCGGTGGTGGTGCGTTGTCGGTGGTGGTTCGTCGCCATCGGTGGTTGAATTAGGGCTTCGGTGGTTAGTGTGCGTAAGTCAGTGAGAGTGAGAGGGAGTAAGTGAGTGAGTGATAGAGTTTAGCAAGGGAAATCGTGCGTAGTTTTTAGTAATAAATGTGTGCGCTTTCTTTTAGTAAAATGAAGGGCTTTTATTCCCTCACCGCAGCCCTTCACATAAAGGGTTGCAGTTACCTTAAAAGTCGCTAACCACAACCCTTCATACTTAAGGGTTGCGTTTTCTAAAAACACAGCCCTTAAAGCGCAACACTTTCAATTTTTTCTTCTAGTGCAAGTACAAATGGCTCATGAGTTTCACGTAGACGACCAAGGTCCACAAGAGTGAATCCGCAAGAATCATCTTTTTTGTGCACAACGTTGATTATCGTCAACACACTTGCAAAACAAGATGCAAATATGAAAAGTCCAGTAGTCCAGCTCCCATGTTTCTTCAATGTGCTCATAATAATTGTTGTCGGCAAGTACAAGCGACTTATCTTTCGAGTTTGCGTATTGTGTAGATGATGCCAAAAGTGAAACACCATTATT
This sequence comes from Beta vulgaris subsp. vulgaris, assembly GCF_026745355.1. Lineage (NCBI taxonomy): Eukaryota > Viridiplantae > Streptophyta > Magnoliopsida > Caryophyllales > Amaranthaceae > Beta > Beta vulgaris. The sequence goes on along the minus strand of NC_079204.1, from coordinate 43,165,469 downwards.
TGTTGCGATGTCGGCTTCAGATCTTGACGTTCAGTTCAAAACGTGTACCCATTAATGTCATAACCCTCATAAGAGCGTACAACTTCATGAGGAACAAATGTTAACCACTTGACTGTTTCAGGATCACTTTTATCCAAATCATTCACTACTCGTTTATGAAACCAATCAATGAACGTCTTCTTATGCATTTGCGTCAATGTCCTTATTGATTTTTCAGGGTTACTAACACGTAATTCCTTCATATATTCATCTAAATAAGGATGGATAGCTGATACGTGATGCAACATAAATAAGTGAGCTTGTGTAGGCTTCTCTACAGAAGGTGAGATGAATTTAGAACCAATTGTACCCTTGCCCTCAAGTCTGCCCTCGTGTCGAGATGTTGGAGTCCAACAGGATCAACACTAGCAAAATACTCAGCCACAAAATTACTGACTTCTTTACCCACAATCCCTTGAATTATACTACCTTCTGGTTGTGCAGGATTTCGGATTTTATCCTTCAAAGTACCCATATATTGCTCAAAAGGATAGCACCATCGCATAAACACTGGACTACACAACTTAATTTCTCGAACTAAATGGACAATGAGATGGACCATAATGTAAAGAATGCGGGGGAAAAACATCTCAAATTTGCATAGAGTTTCAACTACTCTGTCCTGCAAGGAATCGAGAGTCAACGGATCTAGGACTTTGCTGCATATTGTATGGAAAAATGAACAAAGTTCTGTAATTGTGTGCCTCAAATGCTCTGGAAGTATCCCACAAATTACAATCGATAAGAATATTTGCATCATGACATGACAAATCGTGAGATTTCATACTCGATAACTTCAACTCACCATTGAAAGTAACAAATCGTTTCATATTCAATGAGTAGCCAGTTGGAACATGTGTTTGATTATATTTGCGATTATATGATAGATGTTAAGAAATTGTTTTCTGAAAATTTGCTATATGCATCTATATATTCCTACACTACTAAGTAATACAAATTCACCACCTAACACATTACCTAGTAGCGAGTTTTACTATTGATGTTCATATTTATACATTAACTCTTAAGCTCTTACCTATACGGCTATACCTACTCCATCTTGAGGGGAAGGTGTGGTATGGAATCCACCTATTAGTTCCAACCTCATTTTCTCATGTGACTTCATAGTATGGTTTAGTCAGATTAAGTTCAAGTTATTATTTATGCTTTGATTTGGTTTGACTACTTTTTGCATATTATTGGTGTGATTATTTTAGATGAAATTTAACCGTCGTTTTACACTATTATATAAGAAAAGTATATGACTTATAAATTTGTCTCAACTTGTATTTTGAATAAAAGTTATTAATGGAAGTAAATTTTATGATAAATGTCAATTGTCACTTAAAATTATTGATGGAAATAAGTTTTATGAAATAAAAGATTATGTTTTGGATCATTACGGTGTGATCTGGTATGATTCAGATTTGTTGTCTTGTTATAATATGATTTTATACTAACAGGTACGAATTAAGTTATTAAAATAAAATAGGTTCGTATTATCATCCAAAAATATTCTTCAGATCCTTAGAGAGCTAGGCTAATCCCTATCAAAGATTTAACCTAAATTACTTTCCAGGGATTAAATAAACGCGTATGTAATTGCAAGAAATCCAAGAATCAGTTCTTTGCAATATTAAAAGGTGGATGTGGCTATTATGCACAGATAAAGTAGCACACACCCACTAAAAATCTCTGTATAATAATGATGTTAGCTTTACAATAAAGACCATATTCTTAAAAATTCATTAAACCTTGATTCACCCAGTTGTTTTTATTAGGCTATCCTTCCATTAGTTAGGTCAACTCTAATTGTGGAATCAAATATAGCCTATAATAATACATCTGATGGCTCTGTTAATATAAAAAAAAGAAATTTATTTTGTGTATTACTAAACTCCACCCTAATTTCATACACTGAAAATCCTATCGCATAATATATATATATATATATATATATATATATATATATATATATATATATCTATTATATAAGTCAAGAAAGGAGGTGTGGTGTCATCTTTTGAAATGACTAAAAGACCCTCTAATAATTTAAAACAATAATTTTCTTTTTATGAAAAATTGAAAAATGAGAATCAATGAAACTTGCCATATGAGTAGGTCAAAAATGGAATATGCAATACCATTAATATCTTGAAAAACTAGATTGACACAATCAATTCACGAAATCAATTAGAATCTTCAACAAAAAAAAAAATTAGCAATATATCGTGATAACATAATATTTCATAATTATAAAGTTCAAACAATATGGTTTATTAACATTTATAATTGTTAAAGAACTATACTAAAGTCGCTGAAAAGAAAGTTATTAAATTATCGACCAAATTTTACAGTGACGGTATTAAACAGTTAAAAATCATTCACCTTTAATTTAAAAAGATAATAACATCTACAAAAGAAGCTCAATAATTTACATCACTATCAAAATAATTTTAAATAAAAAAAACATGTTCATTTATATAACTACATAAGATTATTGACACACGCATTGTGTGCATTTGCAACTAGTATATAATAAATATATATATATATATATCACAATTCACATGTATGCCATTTGTTCTTATCGGTTGATTACTACTTCTTCAAATCAAAAAAGTAAATTAATTGATTCCACTAAGGGCACTATCTTTCCTTTTTCCCCTATCTTAGAGCTTCATATTACATCTTACTGTGCGCTTATGAGTTATGAGGCAAATATTGTCTTACTTTTCGTTGCAATGATTTAGCTCAAGAGCATTAAATTCAGAGAATTCATTATTTTCTTGGCAATTTCCAATAAAAAAAAGATGTCACTTTCATGAAAGGAATCCTAAGCAATTATATTTCAACTATTCAAGCAAGGTTGGTGAGTTGATTGGTATATTCTAGTATTAGCTCTGGAGTAGTAGAAACACTTTATTATATTTTTTCTTATTTGGCAATGAGAAAGCTAATTTTAACATTGATCTACTTTTTCTTTGGTAAGCCCCAAGAACTAAGAAATTTAGCCTTGATGAATTGTACAATATTGTTGTGTAGTGGAGTTTCAATCTCAATACAGTAGCTTAAGCATTATTATCTGGTTATGATGGATTGATGGTCTCTACAAGTCCAACTTATACTAATACCACTCTAGTAGATGTCCTTTCCATTTTGTCTCAAAACTCACAAATTATTTTGGTATTTGAAAATTGGAGTTCATCTTCTTCACTCCGGCATTATACAGTATTATAAATTTTAATGATTGTGATTGAAGTATATCAACATAATCTAATGTAATTATTTAATATGGAATTGGTTCATAGTTATTTTGGGAAGCAAGCAAGGATTTTTGGGCAGCAAGGTAATTTGGACGAGCAAGGAAAATTTGAACAGTCGTCCTAGTTAAAGTAGGACTTGTTACCATATTCCTAGTTATGTTAGAATTCTATACATCTTAGAACTTTAGTGTCGTTGAGCTTTTAATAAAGAGTCTAAGGTATAATGGAACTCTTCAGAGTAATAAAGTCTTATGATTAGAATTCTAGTCTGATTAGATAGTTTAATCTTATTAGAAATTTAACTGTGTTAGGTTTTTAGTCGTCTTAAAAGTCTTTTGCTTACTAGTTGTTTTTACTACCTTGCTACCTGGGATGAGTTTTTCTGGTTTGAAAAACTTTAAGGGTCTTATTTGTTTGAGATTCTTATTTAAATTATAATGCTAGTTATGACTAGCGCATTGTACTAGTCGTAGGGGACTCAAGCCTTTGTTGATTGAGACTAAAAGCTTGCTATTCACTCGATTGAAAGTCGGATCTTGCCTTAACTCCCATGATAGCATGCCTCACCTCAGAGCTTCACAAGAGCAATCACAGTCGAAAGAGCATTGCTGATTTACTTATTAACTAGATTAGGCGCGCGTGTGATTAGAGTAGGTTTATGATTGCTTTTTCTAGTTGGTTTACGATTGTATTAACACAATTACATTGGATAAAAGATAGTTTATAGTTTATAATTTTGAATGTGAGTTATTTGTAAATTTGGACTAAATTTCAAGCTCTTTGTTGAGTTTAAGAAGTGAACTTTTTTAAGATCAGGTGAGCTGTTTAGCAGGTAAAGCTAAATGAAATCATCTAAATCCTTCTAAATTGACTTAAAGGTGAGTAAATATCTTTAAACTGGTTTAAAATTCTTAACAATTAACAAACCATAACTGAATGAAGGTTTAAAGTTAAGTCAAATTTCGTTCATAGAATAATATCATTTAGTTAAAATGAGGCGTTCAATTATGTATTATTATTATTATCAAATCTATTTAATTATTTAATTGTATTATATATATAACTAATATAATCCAAAAGTCAATGTTGAAAGTTACCACATTTGGCGTCCTAATTAATTTGACTCCATTTGTCGCACCAACTAAGATATTAGGTCATGATTTTGTAATTTGAATAGAACATAAATAGAGTTTGAGATATGTGGTAGAGCACTCTCCTCTGATCCTTGAGGTCAGGGGTTCGATCATTACCCCCAACATTATGTTGGGGTATTTCCTTAGCATGCTTTGCATGCTTTACCAGCCAATGTGCTGGTAGTTCCTACAAGGCTAGTAGCCTTGGTAGGGGTTAGCCCTTGGGCTGACTTAATTTCCCAATCAAAAAAAAAAAAAAGTAGATACATAGATTAGTAAATTGCTTATAATTTTTTAATATATAATTATTAAAATTATAATATTTGTAACATTAGAAACAAGTTGAAAAATAATGTAAAGCAGATCCACTTATAATATATCTAAATTTCGTAAAAATAAAATCAACAATCTCTCTAAATTTTTATATAAAAAAAACTAAGATATTCTTTGATCAAGTCAATCAACGACTAACAGAGCATATATATATACTAATATATTAAAAGGTGTTCTTAACCAAGGAACGGCGTCACGTGACGCTCTCCCTTAGGTTGTTTTACTACACATGATTCATATGCAACCAAAAAAAATGTAAATACATTGTATATGATTTGATCCATGACTTCAAGATTATATATGTTACTATAGTCCTAACCACTAAACCAAATGATAACTATAAGTATCCGGAGCATAGACCGAACCTATAAATTAATGACACATGTCACAAGTCTAGTAGGAGTACAAGAAAAAGGAAAAAGAAACTCAGGAGTGATGGAAATTCAAGAAGGGCAACATTTTGGTCTTTTCTTCTTCCTTTTTTTTTCTCTTTTAAGCTAAAGCTAACTATTAATCCCTTCTTTATATTGATTGAAACAATTTTCTTCTCGTACTTGTCAATGCAACTTTAAATTTTTGTATTTTTATATATCAATTATTAAAATAGTAAAAGTTGATACTTCATAAATATATATGTTGAGACAAATTTAATATCTTTTTTTTTTTAGCCAGAAAAAAAGAAACTAGGGAGGAACCCAATTAACAGGCCACGCTAAAGCATCCTTACGGATGATCGTGGAAAAAGCAATATTAGGAGATTCAAACCAATAACAGAGATTAGTAGTGGAATGGCCATGATGTGTCATCCAGTCAGCAGCAGAATTCGCTTCTCTAAAAACATGCTGAATATTATACTTATCAAATTTTCTCAAATCATCCGCTGCATCATTAATAAGAGCATTGATGGACCAGGGAATTTTTCAGACTCTTTTGATAGCTTGAATGACCGAGAGATTATCACCCTCAATAATAATATTCTTAGCCCCCAGATAGAGAGCTCCCCTTATACCTTCTCGTAGACCCCAGGCCTCAGCAACTAAAATAGAATTATTATCAGCAATGGCATTAGCACCACTAAGCAAAAGATTTCCCACAACATCTCTAATAACAAAGCCATAAGCTGTGCTACCATCCTGTAACTTGAACCATCAAAATTAAGTTTAAGAAAATCAAGAGGAGGGGGGAACCAAATAATATTCTGTCTAGGCTTTTTAGCTTCTTTAACAACTTGTTGACTATATTCCAGATTGGAAAAATTAGAACAGGAACAATCTAGATTACGCATATAAGCTTTGATCATAGCTCCTAATCTGGCAGGAGAAAAGCTTTCCTGACGAAAAGTGATACTATTTCTAGCATACCAAATGAACCACCACACAATAGCATAGAAATTAAGGTTCTTAAGAGTCAAACAAGACTTAAGATTGCAAAAATACTCAATAAAAGAAAGATCATTATTATCAATAGGAAGGGAGAAAAAACTCCATTGACATTAACTATTTGTAAAACATCATGCATAAAAGGACAGTCTAGAAATAAATGATGGTCATCTTCAGAGTGAAAGTTACAAAAAACACACTCTAAAGGAAGGAAAATATGACTCATTTCTAATCTCTTTTGGTAGGAAGACCATTCTGACAAATTTTTCACAAAAAGAATTTAATCTTGGGTGGTATGGACAAACCCCAAATCCAAGAAAACCTAACCTGGTTGGACGGATCTAAGCCATACCCTTGAAGCAGAGCAGCACCTGATTTCACCGAATATTCTCCATCAGCAGTAAGACCCCAAAAAATCCTATCTGCCATCATATTATAATGGATAAAAATTTTACAATATCATTCACTACATTAATCGGAACATAATTTAAGAGAAGTTCTGTATTCCATTGAGCAGAATTTGTCATGAAAAAATTAACCATCAAGTCCTCTGTCCCACTAATAGGGGAGTACTTATTTTTAATGGTAATTAAACACCCAATTATCATTCCAAAATGAGATATTCTCCCCATTTCCCACCATCCATCTAAGCCCTTGCTTAAACGGCGTACGAAGCGACATTAGTTTACGCCATTGCCAAGATACATTAGCTTTAGTTGTATAAGTAAATAGGTGTCGTGTTTTAAATATTTTTGCTTTACGAGTTTACCCATAGATTATTAGGCATCTTAATTATTTTCCAAAGAAGTTTAAACTGAGAGCTAATTATTAATTTTAGCTTTTCTCAACCCCAATCCTCCAATTTTTTAGGGTACAAATCTTATCCCAACCTATCAAGTTAGGAGCTTTAGAATTCGATCTTTATTCCAAAGAAAATTCCTATAGTTTTTATCTAGAGAAGAGAGGATAAAGGAGGGAGAGTAAAACTTTGCATTTGAAAGCTAGCTTTAGAAGCTAGATTAGACTGATTAAAATGCTCTACCTGCTTGAGATAGAGAATTGGCTCTCCACTTGGTAAGCTGAGAGGAGACTTTTTCTTGAATGAACTAAAAGTTGCATTTTGACCTTGCTACTAATGATTGGGCAACCCAAATAGTTACCTAGTGATAGAGAATCTTCCATCTGGAGAATTCTGAAAAACACTTAATAATTCTGGGGTATTTGTAGTACATTGAAAAGCAGACTTATGAAAATTGACAAGTTGGCCTGACATTGAGCAGTACTTGTTAAGAATAGATTTTATAGCATGACAACTTTCTACTTTAGCTTTTGCAAAAATCATTGTATCATCCGCAAAAGTTAAAAAAGGAATGTTAACTCTAGAATGACCAAGGCTGACCCCAACAATCGAGAATCTATAGAACTAGCTTGAAAAATTGACGAGCTAAAATTTCTGCACATAGAAAAAAAATGTACGGAGAAAGAGGTCTCCTTGACGAATACCTCTAGAAGGGAAGAACATATCTCCAGGAATACCATTACATAATACGAAAAGGACACTATTGTGATGCATTGATGGAGCCAATTAATCCATTTTTCACAAAAACCCAATTTTTTAAAAGTTGCAAAAATAAAGCTCCACTCTAGTCTATCATAAGCTTTTTCCATATCTAATTTAATAGCTAACCACCCTTCTCTTCCTTTTTTATTCTTAAAAGAATGAAACACTTCATGAGCTAATAAAATATTATCTTGAATTTGTCTTTCAGGGACAAAAGCCCCTTGTAAAGGATGAATAATCCAACCAACACTACTTTCAATCTATTAGCCATAATTTTTGAAATAATTTTATAAATAGTTGAGCAAAGACTAATGGTCGAAAATGATTTGGGTTAGAAGGGCTTCTATTTTTGGAATTAGAGTGATAAAAGTATGATTAATTTCTTTTAAAATTTTTCCTGAGTGAAAAAGGCTTTAATAGCCCTATACACTGAGTTTCCCACAAGAGTCCAATACTTTTGATAAAAGAAAGGAGTAAACCCGTCTGGACCCGGAGATTTATCGGTGCTGATCAAACAGAGCAATATTTACTTCTTCTATCGATATATCAGCGCATAAGTCTATATTATCATTTTCGGAAATTATACACTCTAATAAAGAAAGATCAGAGTCATAATTAAAGCAACAATCCATATTCTTAGAAAATCTTTTCTTAAACGCATTAGTAATACATTCTTCTACTAATTTTGGTTGAGTAACTAAACGATCTGACGGGTCTTTAATAGAAGTGATTAAATTACGATTTCGTCTAATTGAAGCACACACGTGATAATACTTTGTGTTTGCATCCCCAAATTTTAAATTATTTGCCTTAGCCTTGATTTTCCAATACGAGTCTTGAAAATCTAATAATTTTGTTTGCTTAGCCAAGAACAAATTTTGTTGTCTAATTAGATGAGGGCAATCATTATGTTCAAGTAATTGATTTTGAATTCTACCCAACTTTCCTTCGACGTTACTTAATTGTCTAGCTATATTGCCAAATCTAGTAGTGACCCAAGATTTAGCCTTTTCCTTTAAAAGTTTACACTTTCTTGTCAAGCAATACATGTTCGAACCCTGAAACTTTTGACACCAAGTTTTCTTGATTAAAACATCAAAATCCTTTCGAGTTGTCCAGATTTTATCAAATTTAAAAGGAGGAGCTTTTAAATTACTATGGGTTTTGATTTCCAACGATATAGGACAGTGATCAGAAGATGTGAAAAGATGATGACTAATTTTCGCATTTGGGAAGGCATTTAGCCAACTTATACTCGCAACCCCTTATCTAACCGCTTCCAAAATATTATTTGAACCACTTCTTTTTCGCCAAGTATATGGGTTCCCTTCAAACGGGAGTTCTATGCATTCAATAGCAGAGTAGAGATAATTCATAATAGCTAATCTGGAGAATCTAAATTCAGCCCCACCTAGTTTATCTAAATGGGAACTTAACTCATTAAAGTCCCCTAATATAATGAAAGGACTTTCGAGCAGTCTAATAAAATCAATTATTCATCCCAAAATTCATACTTTGAATTATAATTAGGAGGAGCATAGATGAAAATAGCAATAATAAAGCTAAAATTAATGGCTAGAAGCTCAATTTTACAAGCCCAAAAACGAGAAGCTTTACTAATGGGTGATAGAACAAAAGGATTACAACTATCATTCTTCCACATTATCCACATACCCCCTGCTAAACCCATTGACGGAAGGAAGTCAGAGTGAGTGAAGCCACAATACCTAACACATCCCTCAGAAGGAGGAGTAGGCACTTTAGTCTCACAGAGCATCATAATTTTAACTTTATTAGATTTATAAAATACTTTCACTTCTTCCATAGCTAGTGGCCTCCTCGAACCTCTTATATTCCAACTACTGATAATCATAAAAATAAATATGTGGAAAGCAAGACTGAACTAAGTCTTGCCCTTCGTCAGATCTAATAATTATTTTCTCCAAACACACATTACATGATAAATACTTTAGTTGGGCAAGATTTCTGACATTGAAAAACCTCCATAAGATCTTACATGATAACAGGAGATAATGAATAACAGACAAACTGTAAATAGTCATCGGAAAAGGAGTAATAGCTTGCAAACAAACATTAAAGTTTTCTTTAGTTGATCTCTGTTGCACAGAATAGTCAAGGCCTTCTATTGGCATACTTTGAGAAAAAGATCTTTCTTCATTCCAATAGCTTCTGGGGCCTAAAATGGAATGAAACATTCCAATCCAATAGCTTCTATAGCCTAGATTAGAGTTTTTATAAAGGAAAAGGTTTTTGAAAAACAACCAACAAAATCCAATCCAATAACTTCTATCGTCTAGCTTGGATTTAGTTAAATTGGACAAAAAAGGAGCAGTCATTCCACAATCAGAGGTAACCAGAACAATATGAGAATAATTGAGAGACAAACCAACCATAGCTATGGGGTAGGACTTTAAGCAATATCCGAAAAATGGACATACTAGAAAAACGAGAATCCAAAAGAAGCCAATTAATATAATCTTAAGAAGGAATTGAAACTCCTTCTTAGCTTGCAAGTTTATGACTAAATCATAATAACTTGTAATTCTCACAAACAAATAAAGAAAATAAAACGTCATACTAGTTGGAACGAAGATAAACATCTCACCATATACTAGAAAAGAATTTACATATGAAAACTTTTCTAACAGAGCTAAAAACCATACATAGTCTCTATCCCATACAAATATATCAACAGCTACACAGTGACAGAGCCACCAGTAGCACACCGCAACAGACATTACCCAACAGTCATGAGGCTTGGTCGAGACTTTGGGCGCAATTATATATTGGGTGTAAATACGAAACAAATTCAAAAGAAATAGTAGGACAACTTTCGCAAGGATCCACAAAGCATCTATTCAACTACCCTTTAAAGGGAGTCCACCTGCCTTCATAGCATTCAATCTTATGAAATTAGCATTAGACTTAAGAAAGTTCATAACCAAGAATCTGTTCCAAGGCAATAATACATTTGTCTCATCCATTCTTACAACCAAAAAAATAGATTTTAAATGGTCTAACCAAGAGAAAGTGAAGAGAAATCTTTTAAGAACCAACCAAAGAAATCCGATCCAATAATTTTTACTGTCTAACTTAAATTTCGTTACTTTAGACAATAGAGGAGTGGACACTCCAAATCCAAGAGTAACCATAACAAGCTGAGAAGAGTTGAGATCAATATCAACCATGGCTATGGAATTTGACTTTAAACGACATATGAAAAAATGTATACAAACAGTATACTAATCCACACGAAGACACTAAGAGTAGTCTTTTGAAGCGATTGAAAAATCTTCTTAGCTTGCAAGATTATGAATAAAACATTATAACGTGAAATTCTAAAAAACAAACAAAGAAGATAAAACTTCATATAACTGGAAAGATGATAAACATCTCAACAAAAACTAAAACAGCAGAATTAACTACTGACTTTTTTCCTAAATAAGGTAAAAACCATACCTTATGATTCATCTTACATGAATCTAACTGAGGGAATTGAACACAATAGGGGAAATGGCTTGATATAGCCAACCTTATGAATCGACCATTACGAGCAGACAACGAGGATTTGGAGACTTCAACAACTACTCTAGAACCCACACCCATAGCAGCTACTACACGGTGGCAGAGCCACCTGCAGCACATCGCCGCAGACAAAACCCGCCTATCAGTAGGCTTGGTCGAAGCTTTGGACACCAACCCTTCAGCCGAAATCAAGAAACCGAGCACCAACAACACCAAATAAAGACCCACACCAAGAATTAAAAGAGGAACCCAACACAAATTGCCCCAAAAATCCCTAGCCATGAATCGAACTTTGAATTTGAATGGAAGGAAGATGAATCCTTTAATCCAATCAATTGATTGAACTCTGAATCCCATGAATGACAAAGAAGCTATTAAGAGCACTAACAAGAGGAGATGGGAATACCTCTCATAGCCGGACTTTTTTTTTTTCCCGAAGAAAATAACCTCTTCTGGAGGTTTTCTTTTTTACTGCTTACTGATTTTTTTGAGCAAAGGATTTTGTTAATTGCAATGAAAAATGATAACAGGAGGCTAGAAACAGTAACTAAGAGTAAGTTATCATGCTTGATGATTGAAGATTTCTCAAAATTGAATTGGGGATTTTTTTCATGGCTAGGGTTTTGATACTTGGAATTGGGGCTTTTTTCTCCTTTCTTTTCTCTTTCTCTCTCTACTTTTGTCTCTCTCATCTTTTTGTTTTTGAGACAAATTTAATATGATTCCACATAGTTGTTTTTTTTTTGTTACATGTATAACTTATTATCGATGACTAGAGTGAACTAAAGTATGTGAATAGCACGCTAACTAAATAGTTGCTATAAATATAAAAATATAGGGAATATATAGAAAAATGCAACTAGGAGTCTTATGACTCTTATAGCCTGTTCTCTTTGGCATAAAACAGCTGAATTGAACTAAACTGAACTGAATTGAACTAAACTGAACTGAACTGAATTGAACTGAACTGATCTGAACTGAACTGAACTGAACTGAATTGAACTGAACTGAAATGAATAGTGATATGTGAGAGTAAAAGTATTGTCAAGAGTTGGTCTGAACTGAACTGAACTGGTCTGAACTAAACTGAACTGATCTGAACTGAACTGATTTGAACTGAACTGAACTGAACTGAATTGAACTGAACTGAACTGAATTGAACTGAACTGAAAATAAGGTGTGGAGAACAGGCCCTATTAGTATAAAGAAAGTAAGAAACTCATGAACTTTTTATGAGCTTCTTTCTAATTGAAGATTGAAAAAAGTTGATTTTTTTTTAAAAAATAATCTATTCATTGCCTGAAAATCCAACTTTCCCTTTCACTCCTTGGTCTCACTCCTATATCTTAACGTTTGTACTCTCTCAATGTATCCTCTTCCTAGCCAGCAATTCACCGTATCATTCCTCCAACATTGAGTAATCTCATCTATTTTTCTTTATAAAGTTAAAACAATACGATTTTTCTAACCTATGCATCTAGTGCATAACTATTTGTTTTTATCTTTATTCAACTAAAATAAATATGGCATGGTTAATTAAAGATATTATTCACATAATAGGAATTAGATATTAATTATAAATATAATAACTTTAACTAACTATACTATATTTTTCAATTTTGTTGAATAAAGATAAAAACAAATAGTTAAATCTTTGCACTACGTGCATAGGTAAGAATAATTGAAAATAATATATTAATATCATTAAAAAAATATACAAATGAAAATATTCTCAAAATCTTATATGACATAAATATACAATAATTTATTATTTGATCTCGATGACTAATCTATTATATAATATCTTACTATTTTTAGGATAACATATACTACCTCTGTTTCAAATTAATTGTTACACTTACACTTTTCACGCATGTCAATGCAAAATTTTGAGGACATATATCTTTAGTTTTGTATTTGTAAAAATTATAAAAAGTACATATTAATAAAGTACATACTAATACGAATCTAACAAGATCCCACATGACTATGTTTTTATTCACGTATAAATTACAAACGAGGGTCAAAGTGCAATTTGTGAATAGGGTAAAATGTCAAAGTGCAACAATTAATTTGAAACGGAGGTAGTAATGTGTTACCATTAGTATGTATGTAAGAGTTGATGTATTTAACAGTGGAGGATTACACATTGAGAATCAGGATTTGGCTATTTAGTTACCAGCTCGGATCATATAAGTGTTCAAAGAGTATTTATACAATAGAAGGGTTTGTTTATTAACTATGCTTGAATTGTTTGATTAAGATATATTAATCACATCCATCATTTACAGTAAAGAGCATAAAGTAGTCACGGAAAAAGTTTGTAATTGCGTAATAATTTCAGGTGATGATCAATCATTTCCATTCATATCTAGAACTAATGGCTTCTGTTTATCGTTAGGGTGGAGGCCTAGATAATCCTGATCCAGGAAAGAAAAATAACAAAAAGAAGTTAAAGTAGAGAGCATACATTTTATCGCATATTATAGCGTAAAATAATAAGACTTCAAATTTTTTTGTCTTTTTTTCATCTCGCAATTTCATTTCATTGTCCAAGACTACTTTTTCATTGCAGCATGGAAGTGAGAGGGGTAGGGACAAGATAAGACATTTCTAATGATAAATAATGTTTGATACAAAATGTCATATTTTGCGTTTATTTTCAGGAATTTATAATAGCTATATTGAAATTGTAGCCATTATATTGGTTTTAATCTAACCATTCAAATCTAAGAAGCAACCTTGTACGTTCGTTTGTTTGAGTTAAAGAAAAATTAAATATATAGTGAAATTTAAGTGTCTATTCGATATTATGATTAGTTTTTCAATTTTGGTTTTATGAATATTAAAGTATATAATAGAAGGGGTATAATAAATTTAAAATTAGTCATACTTATACAAACATGTCAATTTTGAAAATTGACAACAGAAAACTTAAAACTACTTATAGTTTCCATACTTTTGTTCTTAGTTTTTAAAAAAATCTGAAAACTAAACACAAAAAAAGATAATAAACAAGCCATAAGCTTAAATTTAAACCAATAAATTAGTCATAACTAGGCTACAAATTTCCGTTAAGCTCTACAATAGTAATCATAAAAATGCATAGGCATCATTCCAAAGATCTGATGGGAAAAGAAATGCATTTATTCATAAAGATGCCATATCATCCCGTTTCTGGCCTCCAAAGTTGGGGTTGGATTTGACATTATATTTGCATGTGAAAGTTGAAAAGCAATACGGAAGTCTTGAATGGTTCGAGCAAGGGTAAAACACAAATTCTGAGTGGATCCGCAGCCGATAATATTAACAATTTAAGATAATAATATTTCGTATTATAAAATCCTATTTTTCATAAACGTACTAAACGCATTTAGGTAGATTGCCACTTTACTTGTGACTGTGTTCTGGCCGGCTTGATCTCTCTATCCTAAGTTCCTACAAATGTTCAGTTACCGAATATTTCACCAACGCACTGGGGTGTGCTTAGTTTGACTTCCACTTACACAAGTTTAGGGTTAGGAGTCTCCACTATATCCAAATTGAGAGAGGGTATTAAGATAATAAAAATGCATATTATTCTCGATAAGGATAGAAGTGTTGTTGATTATCTTCTATCTCTTGAAATCCTTTTAGGATTATATGTACTTTATCATGTACTTTTCTTCTGTTATGTTTGAAATGAAATGTAGGGCCTTTGCACAAAGATTTAGGAGAAAAAAGAGATATAAACTAGTAGAATAATTGCTTATTGCGGCGGCTTCTGAGTGGCCTACAAACTTTTAGATGGTTTGGTTGAACTTATATACATACTATAATAATTTACTTAGTTTATGGTTTGAATAGAAAGGGGTCAATGATAATTCCCGAGTTGTAGTTAACTTTTTACTTCCGCTGCAGTTTATTTTTTTTAAAAATGTTTTCATTTCAATAAGACTTGTGTTTCACCGTAGCGGTAACACTCCCAAAGTCGATGCAACGTAGTTTAGACGTTTATGGATTTTGGAGGTGTTACACCAAAACCGCACCACCGGCATCCGACTATAAGCTAACTCTTCTACTTTTCTTCTTCGAAATTCAATTTTCAATTTAGGGTTTGCAAATTGTGAAATTAGTTGTATATAATTTTCAATTGAAGGTTTTCAACTTTGTTTTTTTTGTAGTTGATTATTCAAGAACTCATTTTCTCTGTTTAGGTTTATACTTTATTCATTTTCTCCTTCATTTCTCAATTTATGGTTCATAAATTCCTTTTCAGTTTACTTATACTTGTTAAACTAATTGCTAATCATCTCTATATTTCCAATTGTATATAAAATACTGATTTGTTTCATTTAAGTTAGCTATATTTGAATCTAATTTTACAAGTTCCTGATTATGTGTTTACTATTATAGTTTACAAAATTTGCTTCTTGTTTGACAGAGTTGAATGTGAATATGACATGTGACCAAGTTGAACTTTCTTTGGAAAAAAAAGGAAAAATGAGTCGAGTAGCCTATAACCCAATGCGGGAAAACCGGTACCAGTTTTCCCGAGTCGGGTCATGGACCGCATTTTCAAGTACCCGCAAATGCGGGTACCCAAAAAGTCGAGAACCCGGTGATGGACACCCCTAAGTGTGGGTATCTAAGGGTAAATCACTAAAGAAAAGTGATAATGTTGGAATGAAAAGTGATAATAAGATCGGGGAAGAGGCGAGTATCCCAGATGAAGGGGAAAATGAACAAATGTGGTTGACAATATTCCTAGTTCATAACCTATTGATGATCCTAAGCTTGACATGAGCAATGCTGTTGCAAAGGATACTGGACAGGATAAGCACCATCCTCAACCTCCAGTATGGAATATTGTTACAAGAGGGCAAAAAGGGAAGGATGTGGAGATTGTAGGACAAGGGGTTGTCATAACTTAGTGGATGATGCTAGTGCCAATACATTCATCATCTCTCCTGGATGATGATATTGTGCACACGGAATGTTAGGGGACTGAATAGCCCGGCTAAAGTAAGGGAAGTTAAGAAGTTTTTAGGCCTTAATAAGATTTCTTGTGATGCTTTTCTTGAAACTAGAGTTGGAAGTTAAGAAGTTCTTGCAAAAATTTGGTGCTCAGTGGAAGTGGGAGACTACTTATGAGTGTTCTCCTAAGGGAATGATTTGGCTTCCCTGGCTCCCTACTAGTGTTGTTGTTCAAGTCTTACATAAGTCTCAGCAAATTCTTCATTGTTTACTGGAAGATAAGCTTACAGAGGAGAGATTTTCTTTCTCAGCTAATTATGGACTTCATACAATGGAGGATAGGAAAAATTTGTGGCATGGACTAGCTCAACTTAATGTAGGTATTCAGGAGCCCTGACTCTACTATGGGTGACTTTAATGCTGTGATCTTAGTTGATGATAGGATTAATGGTGCTCCAGTTACAACCTATGAAACTCAAGATTTTGTGCAACTTCTTGATAACTCGGATTTATGTGAATATTAGTCTAATGGGCATTTCTTTTCATGGTCTAATAATGGCCTTGGTGATACTAGAGTTAGTAGCAGAATTGACAAATGATTGGTTAAATCTTATTGGATTGATAGGTATCCTAATCTTGTTGTGGATTATATGAATCCAGGATTATCTGACCACTCTCCTCTTGTTATGCATTGCTATGCTAGAGTGCAGGAAAAAGGTAAACCTTTTAAGTTTTTCAATTACATGGCTGACCATGGTAATTTCATAAACATCATTGAAGATTTTTTAGGAGTGGTTGAGGATATACAGAGTATCTTGGGAACGCTTAAAACTATGAAGCTTCATATTAAGCAATAACAGATGAGGGATTTTGCTAATATGGATGATAGGATTACACAATTGAGGGATACTTGAGCAAGGTGCAGTGTCAATTGCAAAAGTTTCCTACTTCTGTTGAGCTCATCAATGATGAGAAACTGGTTGTCCTTGCTTTGAATAATATGTTGGTTATTGAAGAATCAGCTATCAGGAAAATTTTCTAGAATCCTCTGGCTTAAGCATGGTGATGATAACACCCATTTTTTCTTCCATGTTATGAAAGAAAGGTAATTGCAGAACAGTATTGATAATTTATACAATGCCAGAGGTGAAAAGACCACTTAGGTAAATGATATTCAACTTGAAATTATCAATTTTTATAAAAAATTGTTGGGCTCTGCTGCTGTTAGCCTACCTTCTGTGGATTTGACTGTTCTTATAGTCGGGAATCAAGTGTCTGGTCTTGTCCCTACTATGCTTTCTAATGATGTTTCATCTCATGAAATTGATATTGCAATATGGGCTATTGATGACTCTAAACCACCAGGTATTGATGGGTTTAATAGCCATTTCTGCAAAAAGGAATGGCATATCATTAAACTTGATGTTTATGATGTTGCTAGGACTTTCTTTTATACTAGTGAGTTTTATCATGTTATTAAATGTACCTTGGTTTCCCTAGTGCCTAAAGTCCATAATCCTTTTCATGTTAAGGACTTTAGACCTATAGCATGTTGCAAGGTCCTTTTTACAAAATTATAGCTAAAATTCTCACCAATAGAGTGTAACAGATGATTAGTACAGTTGTGGATCTTATTCAAGCTGTGTTCATGCTAGGTAGAAATGTATCTGATAATATTTTACTGGCCATTGAACTTATAAAGGGTTATACCACTAATAATATCTTCCCTAGATGTATGCTTAAAGTTGATTTGAAAAAAGCATATGACTCCATTTAGTGGCTTTTTTTAGAGGTTGTAGTGGAAGAATTGGGGTTTCCTAGCAAATTCATCAAATGGGTTATGGCTTGTGTTTCTAGTGTTTCATTTTTTAGTGCTCATTAATGATGAGCCTTGTAAGCCTTTTCAGGATAGAATGGGTTTAAGACAAGGGGACCCCATGTCTCCCTTTCTCTTTTCTCGGGGATGGAATATTTGTCTCGATGTTTAGGACAACTTAAACCTAAGTATGCCTTCAAGCTCCATCCTAGGTGTGCAAGATTGAATATTAAACACTTAATGTTTGCAGATGATCCTTTGCTCATTGCTAGAGCAGATCAAAACTCAATGCAGCTGTTGTTTGATGTTTATTTTACTAAGTTCTCTTCCACTTTAAGCGTTGAAGCTAACTTAGACAAGATCAATGTTTATATTGGTGGCGTTAACGATATAACCAGGCAAACTCAACAACAGATTGTGAATATCCCTGTAGGGAATTTCCCTTTCAAATATTTTGGTGTCCCCCTCACAACTAGGAAACTCTTCTATCATGAGTTCAAGCCCTTAATTGAGAAAACCTCTGCTAGAGTTAGACTTTAGTCAGTTAAAAAGCTAACCTATGCTACCAGATTACAATTGGTGAACTTTGTACTTCATGGATTTCAGTTGTATTGGTGCCAAATTTTTCTCATGCCTAAAAAATTCCTTCAAGAAATTCAGAGAATATATAGGGTATACTTATGGACTGGTCAGTGAGATAATTCGAAGAAAGCTTCAATTTCTTGGGATACACTTTACAAGCCTAAGGTGTGTGGTGGATGGAACATTAAAAACCTGATTGCCTAGAACCAAGCAGCCATTGAAAAGTACTCATGGTTTGTGTCTCAAAAACAGGATAAACCATGGATCGATCAACTAGATTCATGTTTATTACATTAAACACCATCAACTGGAGACTATGGCCATCCCTGATAGGTTATCTTGGGCCATGAAGAAGATTTTGGAAAGCATAAAGGTGTTCACTGATCATTATGTTGCTTATATGTTAGCTGAAGCTAGCTTTTCTAATAAAAAAACACTATGGCTTTATGCATGGTTAACAACCTAGAGTTAGAAGGAAAATAATAATATGTAATAACAAAGCCTCTCCCAAAGCTTTGTTTTACTTGACTGGCTCTTCAGGATAAACTAGATACTAAGGCTAGGCTTTGTGATTGGGGAATGATTTTTGATAACAGATGTATCTTTTGTGGCCATGCTTGTGAAACTGCAGATCATTTATTCTTGAATATCCAACCAGTATGTCTCTTTAATTTGGACTCTGTGTTTACAGTATATTGGCATCAGATGCAATAACAAACCCTTTGAAGAAGTGAGGCTTGTAGCTAGCAAATAAAGGAGTAAAAATCCTCAGTTCATTTTATATGCCATGATGTTTGCTGAGGTTATCTATCAAATTTGGCTGACTAGAAAAAGGTTTGTGCATGGGGTCGAGCAATTGATATTATTACTAGCTATAAAATTATCTTGTTTAAGTTGGCTTGCATGTGTCCTCATCATCTTAGAAGGTTGTTTGTAATGGTGTTGGTACTTTGGTGCTTTGTATTAGCATGAGCTTGTTCTGGTTAGTCTTGTTGTTTCATCTTGGTGTTTGGTTTATCCTTCAAACCCTTCCTAGAAGGTGGGGGAGGTTAAGCTTTAACTCCTTGACTGTGGAAACTTAAGTTGTATCATTATTTTTTTGATTATCAATAACAACTTTGAATTACCAAAAAAAAGAAAAAAGCAAATGTGTCAAGAAATAATGCAGGAATAATAATGGAAAGGAGAAAGTAAGATACTAAAGGTAAAAAATTCTCAAAGTTGTAACCATAAACATCGAAATGAGGAGAACCAAAAAAGAATAGAGGGGGAACTACCCTCTTGGAAGCGTCATAGACATATATTTGTTCAATGTTGTCATTTGGTACTCAATACTCCTCATATTGACACCAAATGCAAGGGAAAAAAAGTCAAAATAATAAATTAAAAATTCAATGGTACCTGAACCTTTTCCAAATGGTACACTTGTAAGATCTTTAAGTACCCATCTGAAAGCAATTTGGTGCATGTTTGATACCAATATGTATCATTTACTAAAAGTGTTTCTTACTCTCTTGAGTCTTTACCCTCCTCAGCCATGTCTTCCTCATCTACCATACCTTCCAAGCCACACTATCCCTCAACAACACTTTGGCTCTTGGGAAACAATCTTGCCTCCCCCTTCCCTAGCTAATAGCCACCACACACATGCCTATACAGGGGTGCTTATCAGTCGAGTCGAGCTCAATCTTTTGTTAGCTCGGCTCCTATTCGTTTAAGTTTATCCGACCTCGACGAGCTCAAAACTTGACGAACCAAGCTACGACAGAGTTGAGATGTATCCAAGCATTGACTGAGCCGTTATCGAACTCCTCACAAGGAAGCGTAACCTATTATTATATTTAGTTTACTCGTCTTTTTTTAATCGGTTTTTTGACCAAATACCCCTGACAAAAAAATTTATTCACCAAATACCCCAGGTTTTTTCAAAATTCACCATATACCCCTGACTTTTAACAAAATTCACCAGATACCCCTGAGTTTTTGAAAAATAACCCAAAATACCCTTTTTGGTTAACAGACGTTAGATCTCCGTTAATGGTAAGTATATATTCACCATATACCCCTAAGTATAATATTTATGCACCAGATACCCTTATTTTTGAATGACTTGTAACGGCTATTTTTCCAGTTTAAAAAAGTAGTCGTTAGCTTTATGTTTCCTATATAAATACATGGATAGGTTGCCTTTTCCTCACCCTTTTGTTATTGCAATTGTAAGGAGATTTACCATGAGTTACTCAAATAGTTCATCCACACAATCTTCATACATAAGAGTACCTAACTCCTACTGTAGTTGTAGAAAAAAATTTGCAATCCGAAGCTCTGAAACCACAACAAATCCTCAGCGACTCTATTACAAGTGTGATACATGCAACAATTTCAGATGGTGCAAAGGGAGTGTGGAGCACAATCAGAGCAACCAACATGAATCTCCACTGTGCAGAGAAGAAGGAGACAGTTCAGAGAAGAAGATGATGAAGGAAGAGCTTAAGCACTTGAAGAAAAAACTGAAGCAACAACAGAAACTAGTAAATGCAACCATAAGAGTAGGAGTACTCATGTTCGTAGTTGTAATATTTGTAATATTTAAATGAAAAATTGTAATTGGGGCAAAAGACCAAATGTAATATTGTTTTCCACAAATTAGCATGCGTTAACTGTTGTAGCATCAACTTAAAACCTATTGTAGCAAAAAAAATAATCACCATTTAAAGCACATCCTAATGTATCATCAACAAAATGATAGGCCTACATAATCACAAAAAACAAAATAATCTAAGACCTCCTAAAACAGTTCAGGCTTTCTTGTTCTTCCTCTTTGTCTTCATAGCTTGAGGTTGGCTGGTTGAGGCACTGTTAGCATCTGTTTCATTCCTTTTTCTTCCTCTCTTCTCAGTCCCTGGTGCAGCTGATGTAGACCCTTTCTCCTTCCTGGTCTGAGCAGTTGGTCCACCTCCACAGGTCCTTGCATTGTGGCCAACTTCTTTACATTTGCTGCACTTAACAGTGTGTCCTTTTGCCCTTCTTGGCTTCATTTGGACCTCTTTTCCTCTGCTTTTGAGGCCTTCCAGCACCTCTCTTAACATCAGGGGGAGAAATGAGGGGCAGGTCATGGTCAGGCCAGTGAGATGGATCAGCCATGGGGTGAATGTGCTCCCCATAGGTTGCCTTGTAAGCTGCCCCCTTAAAATAAGGAGATACAAAATCAGCAGCCTCCAATCTCTCATCAAAAATAACTCTCAACCCATGTTTGCAAGGTATACCACAACCTTGCCATTTTCCACACCCACACCTACCATCAACTAACCTAATGGGGAAACTCACATTCCCATCTCTAACCTCAAATTCACCCCCCACATGAAGTAGCATAGCAAAACCTTGATTCATCACTCCTAGTTTGTAGGACCTTCTTTGCATAATCAGTGAGCATGTTAACATCCATGTCAACTGCCTTATCAAACCTTGGCCCAATTCTCTTCATGGACCAGTTTCTTATGGCTGCACAAACAAGGAAACATGTTAAAATCAAAGCAATTTAAGCAAAGTGAAAACAGGAATAATTTAGTTTACTTACCCTCAAGCAAAGTGAAAACAGGAAGGTCCCTGTATGCTTTTGTGCATGCATTGAAGCTCTCCACAAATTATGTTGTGTTATGATCACAACAAACTAGTGGATCAAAGACATGCCTAGACCATTGCTCTGTGCATGAGTCCAAATAAGCCACTGCCTCAGGGTTGTATTCATGAATCTTCACATGGACTTCTTGAAGACAAAACTCATTGTATGCATCAGCAGCTGTCCAGAAGAGCTTGTGGAAGGCTGTCCCACTGTACCCTGCATTTTTGCAGTTCATGTACAAGTGTTGACAACAAACCCTCCTTGTTGCTCTTGGGAACACCTCATTCACTGCACTGTCAACACCCTAAGCAAGAGAATAAGAAATTAAATTAGTAGTGTAAAATAGATAAGAAAGTATGAAAATTAATCTATAACAACTGTATAACAACTTACCCTCATTCTATCACTGATGAATGTTCAATCATCTCTCTTGCATCCTTCTTTCTCAAAGCATATCTTTAAGTTTCTGAAGAAGTATGTCCAGCTAGGTGTACTCTCAGTGTCAACAATATCATATGCAATGAGAAAAATCTCATTGTTGCCATCAATCCCTAGGGCTGAAAGGAGTATGCCCTTGTAGTTGCCACTGAGGTGACCCCATCAATGCCTATTAGAGGTCTGCAACCACCTATGAACCCCCTGACATTAACAGCAAAGGCAAAGAAGCATGCCTTGAATTTGGGAACCACAACCCTTGTGTTCCCTGTCCAAGTAACCAAGGCATAAGATCCTGGGTTAGTTGCCTTGATCATCTCAGCATACCTTGGCAGCAGACCATAGGAGTCATCAAACCCTCCATGTATCTCCCTTTTAGCCAAGGTCTTCACCTTGTACAACAGCCTCTTCTTGACCTTGATCCTAAACTTCTCCATGGCCACCTTCTGTAGTGCTTCAACTGGCACCTCTTGGTTTGCAGCAATCTCCTCAGAGAGATTTTTACATAGCCACTTAGAGGACACCATGGGATTATCTTCCAATCTCCCACAAGTTAAATGTTCTCCCTTCAAAGTTTTAATAGCCCAACTGACCTTATCTGCTAACCTTGCAGCATGTATCCTCCACTCACACCCCTCAATTACACAGCAGGCTGTAAATCTAGTTGTGTCAGCTTTCTCAACAGTTAATGAAACCCCCTCTTGTATACAGAAATTCCTAAGGACATCCATGAACTCCTCTTTGCTGCTAAAAATCAACCAAGGCTCTAATCTTATGGATCCATATGGAACTTCATTCCATATTTTACCATTTTTGTAGATCTTATCCTTCTTAGAACCTCCATCTAGGCAATCCTCAAAACCTGGCTGATAAAGCTCATCATCATATGCCTCAATGTGTTCCTCAACAACAAAATCAGAATTGAAGATTGCATCTTCATCTGACTCACTCTCTTCATCATCCTCAAAGTCTTCATCTGATTCACTCCCTTCATCATCCTCATCCTCTCTTCCCTCATTAGCAGTATAAGAGGCAGTGTTGCCCCTTGACCTGGTGCTACTCATACCCCTAGAATATGTGCCCCTTTCCTTAGGCACATATGTCCCTAAATTTTTTGCAGTGCTCTTAGGAACTTTAAACCCAGATGGTCTTGTTCTTGGTGGTCTTACAGCTTTGGTTGTAGTGGAAGATTGTGCACTGGTTTGGGTTGGGTTTTGGGATGGTTGCACAGGGATACTGGATGGTGGTGGTGAAGGAGGGGATGTGGATGGTGGTGGTGAAGCAGTGTATGTTGGTGGTGGTGAAGTAGTGTATGTGGGTGGTGGTGAGGGAGGGGCTGTGGGTGGTGGTGAAGCAGTGTATGTAGGTGGTGGTGAGGGAGGGGATGTGGGTGGTGGTGAGGGAGGGGATGTAGGTGGTGGTGAAGGGTTCCTCACATGTGAGGGAGAGGATGTAGGTGGTGGTGAAGGGTTCCTCACAGGTGAGGGAGAGGATGTAGGTGGAGGAGTAGTGTCTCTAAATGGTGAGGCAGGGGGTGTTTGTTGTTGGGTAGGGGGATTAGGTTGGGAATCTCCAGGGAAAACCTCTTCTTGTGATTGATACACCCTCATGTACTCACAAATTGTAATGTCATCCACTGACAATACAGGTACCTCAATTGAAACTAGGTACCTCCTAGCCTCCTCAGCTTCCCTCTCCTCTTCTTCTTCTTTCCTCAGTCTCTCCTCTTCATTCCTCTTTCTGTCTCCTTTCTTCTTCTTCCCTCTCTTTCCTCAGTATCTCTTGTACCCTTTTAATGTTTTCAACCTTCTCTCTCTCAGCCTGATCCCTTAGATGTACATATGCCCTAAACACATTTCCTGGCTTGTCTGTTTCCTCAACCCACATCTCTATGGTGTCAGTTCCCCTCCCAAAACTCCACACCTTCTCTAAATCAGCATCACTACTTATTTCCATCTTCCTATTAGTTCTAGGGTTGTGCACCAATATTCTAAAGGATTTGGGGAGATACACATCCTGTTTTTCAGATTCCACAAATAAGTCTTCATATAATCCAATTAAGTGGCACAAGTCTGTGTCTTCCACCCTTACATCAAAATCATGCCCATTACAATGGACAAGCAACCAAATTGATGCCATCCTAAAATAAACAACAAACAACCCAAAAACAAGAAATTTCAAAAAACTAAGTACTTCAACTACCACATTGCACAAAAACAAGAAATTTCATAAAAAAATTCATGATCAAAATCAACCCTAACCATGCAAATAACTAACCAGAATACAATCGCAGTTCAAAAAATACTTTTTTCAAACATAAACAAGGCAATGAAGTTACTTACCTTCAAAGGGAGTAGAGATGATTTTGCGTTCCAACCCTTTTCTGAAATTTCGAAATCGTCTTTTTAAACCCCTTTTGAAGAACACCCAGTTCGCGAATCTATACTTTCCTCTTTGTCTTCCAAAATCGCAACTTTTTGTAAAGAAATCTTCAAATTTGCAGTTAGTTTGTAGGATTCTTTGATGTTTGAACACGCATGAACAACAGAGCAAGAGGGGGGGAGTTCAAAGGGCGTGGATTTTTTTTGCAGAAATTTTTTGTCAGGTTGGCAAAGGAACATAACCATAATGGCGCCACAAATTAAGGGCAAAGTTGTAGATACAACCTAATAGAGCACTAACGTCCGTTAAAACTAAGGGTATCTGGTGAATTTTGTTAAAAGTCAGCGGTATATGGTGAATTTTGAAAAAACCTGGGGTATTTGGTGAATAAATTTTTTTGTCAGGGGTATTTGGTGAAAAAACCGTTTTTTAATGTTTCTGTTTTTGATTTTATTATTTGACAATAAAAATATTGTTTTGTTATTGTATAATATATAAATATATTTATATACATACATAATACATTATTTTCATATATAAAAAAGTTATTGAGCATGTTCACGAGCCTTTCGAACTGAGCTTATCATAACTCAGCTCAGTTCGTTAAAGTCTCAAGTCGAGCCACAATGAGACGAATAAAGTACATATTAATATGTAAATAAAGATATTACAGTCATGTGGGCTCATTGTCTCAAGTCGAGCCACAATGAACTTTGACCTTAAATATCTTTAGTTACATATTAATATAAATTATAACGATCAAATACTAATAAACTACACAGTGAGACGAATCAAACAGAACCCCACATGAGTATATATTTTTTAATATATTGAGAAGAATGTAGAAGATATTCTCTTATTGTAAATAGTGTCAAAATTAAAAATATAAAAAAATAAAAGATAAAGAGAAAGTACTAATCAAGTAGAAATATTTTTTAAGTACTAGATTAAGTTCAATAATATTTTTGTTGATGGCAAAATATGCTTAAGAATTAAGATTATGCGGTACCAATTCCAAAGAAGAAAGACCAAGATACCCCTCGTAGTGTCCACAATTTGACTCCCAAGCCCTTATCCCCTCTCTCTTTCAACAAAATGGACTTTTTCTCTATACAAAGAACAAAAAAGAAATAAAAGCTCACATCACAAAACAAACAATTGGCATCTAATTCACGATCTACCACTGCATCATATTCATAATTGTACATCTGGTAGTACATGTGACAACGATCCTTCTATCAAATCTCATCTGATTAATTCTTCAAACATGGGACACTCCTCTTTCACGGGCCTTCTTTATACAACGCCCATAAATTAAACACAAACTCCAAAAACCGTCTATTGAGATCCAACCTTAGAACTCTTAACACCATTGTAGAAAAAACGTGGAAGTAGAATTATTGACACTGCATCCCTTCTGTGACAGCCAGGCTTTGCCTAATTCATATCCTACAAATAGTGAATATATTGACGATTGTAATTCTGTAGTAACTGGCTAGCGTTTTGGGTACCTTTCACTTTTCAGAACTATATAGGGGTGTTTTAAAAAGTTTACTTTTACAATATTACCCAAAATGCCACCAAAAATATGCAAATAGTGCACACATTATATAATTTTTTTAAGTTGAGATGAAGATCCTCTTGGAGGAATTTGGGGATCTCACTTTGCAATGAGCAAGAATCGAATCATCGTCACGTACAACTTGATTTCTTTGGGTGTGAATGAACGACTAAGCGTGGTAATGTAGACGGGATTCGATTTTAGGTCTTGGGTACTACCCTACAAGACTTTACTAACTAAGGGATTGTTTTCCCAAGCTTATTTTCAGTTCAGTTCAATTGCAATCAGTTCAGTTTAATTCAATTGCAATTAGTTCAGTTCGGCTCCAACTATCATTTCTATTAGTTGTAACAGTTCATTTCAGTTCAGTTGTAATAAGTTCAGTTCAATTCAATTCAATTAAGTTATTTTATGTCAAAGAGAAGAAGCCTAAGCTAAATGGCCTTGATTCTTACATAGTATATTGTATATATATTTTGTAATTTCTCGTGACAGTCCCCCCCCTCTACTGCTAAGAATTTATGTCATTTAACTACTTTGTCTTACTTCATCCAAAACCATCTATTATAACTCAACCACATATCACACACACTGACACACACACACACACAAACACACTTCCTCCCTCTCCCCTCTTCTTCACAAATATGTGCATCAGCAGCCTCTGCAGCACATTCAGAGCGCTCAGCCATCGTCAGACCCAGATACCAAAAGCTTGAAACCCAATAAATAACAGAAAAGAAGCAAAGAATGGGGATGTGTGCAAGCAAAAACAGATCAAAACATGCATGGAGTAATGACCCAAGTTTGCTCATACAAAAAATGAAGTTACTACAACGTGAGATCAATGCAATACTGAAGCAGAGGGAGGAAGAGAGCGAAGTTTACGAGCGTGAACTGCTGGTTTTCACGTACAGAGAGGCCGAATGGAAGAAAGAAAGTAAGAAGTTACGAGAAGAGGTGAAACGTTTGCGTAGAAGTCTAGAGGACAGAGAAGAAAGAATTAAACAGATGGAAGAGAAAGTTGGTATGGTAGGAAACAATGAAAATTTTCAAATGTGTTGTGATTCAGTTGATATCAGTAGTAGTACTGCTGCAACTAGCTTGCTTTTAGTGGAGCATTTGAGGGTAGAAAGAGCAAGAAGAGATGAAGCTGTTGAGAAATGGAAGATGTTGTATCTTGCTATTAAGCATGAATTAGATGATTTAATTAAGAGGACTCATGAAGGTACACTTTCTTCTTTAATTTCTTATTTCTCGTTTGGTTTGATTTGATTTGTGTAAGCAGTCAAAACTGGATAGTAGATTCTAATAAACAAGCTACAAAATTAAACTTAGAATATGTTCGTTTCACTTAAATTTATAATTAAAATGAACTTATTATATCTTATTAGTCTTAATTACACTTAACTGAATCAATGACCTTTATTTTTTTTAAGTTGAAGATAACACGCCCTGAGTATAAACATGCCTCATTAGAGAAAAAAAGTTGAGCAAATAATCTAACTAAAATTTTTAGTTTATCTATATATATGGTTTTGATGCATTAGATTTTATAATTATAAGAGTAAAATTAACATCTCAAATCAACTATAACGTAGTCGGTTCGTCTATATTACTCAGCTCGCACTAAAAACCAAAATCAATCAAGAATAGTCTTGTTTAATTTTCCCTACTTTAGATTATCTTGAATAATTCCAAGTGCTGCAACTATTGCATTTTCCAAACTTTTGGTACTATTGTGAGACATCAATATCACTTTGGATTATATGAACATACAAACCCCCGCAAAGATTAACTTTAGAAAATGGGTAAAAGTTTGGATTATAAATATTTCCTAAATAAAGATCTTAGAACCAAAGAAAAAGCACATTTGGATTAGTACTAAGATTGACAACATACCAAGGATGTCCTGGCCTAGTGGTTAAGATTGAGAAACTGTGAACGATAGGTCACAGGTTCGAATCCCCCCTCCCCTTCTTTGTACTTTGTACTGCCTTCGTGGCTCATATAGATCAAAAAAAAAAGATTGACAACAAGAACAATGCTACAAATTGTGTATCAGGAAGACTTTACTGGAGAGTGGAGGAAGAAGATTTTATGGAAGATGTGCAAAGGGAAATGAAGGCGAAGGATGAAACAATACAAGTGCTGAAAGCACAGATAGCTTCCATGGAAGATGAAGAATATAAGAGGAAGAGAGAAATTGACATTCTGAGACAAAGCTTGAGAATAATGACCAATAGTAATAGAGCAACTTCTTCTCCACATGTTAAAAGCTTCCCTAAGCCCTCAATTTGCTTTTCAAAGGGCCTCTCACAAAGCTTGCATTTGTAAACTAGAATATTATTATATAATTTTTGGAATCCATTGTATTTGTATGAAATTAAAGCTAAAAGTTTGCATTTATAGTAAAAATTTACTTTCAGTTATTTTACTTGTAGCTTTCTATTGTTTCTTGCTAAGATACCTTAAATAGGAAAATGTATCTTGAAAATAATTAGCTAGGTGGTTGTAATTTGAGCACTATCATCATGCACATGTATCAAAGTGTCGGACTTTACTATAATATGTAAATTTTCCAAGTATTTGCTCCAAAGTGAAGTTTGAAGTTTATGTAGTTGTATCGAATGTGAAATACCAATGTGAATGCTTGAGGTAAATTGAAGAGTGAAACAAATATGATAAACATACCCCTCAAGGCTCAATGGGACTATGGGAGTAAAACAAAACTCACTACAAAACTCTAGTGCGCAAAATAATGTAAAAGACGATGTGACAACTGACAAGACAGTAATTTGTGCGAGCAAGAGAATAATGTTAGAAACAACTGTTTTGGATAAGCAGCAAAAGCAAGCATTGAATATTGGCCTGCACTGGATAAGAAAAGAGTAAGTAATACACCACTTCAGCTGCAACGTCAAGGTGAAATGGTTCAATGGTTTTAGATAGTATATATTGGGAGAGCAGAGACGTGCTCAGACTGCTACGTATAAACATTTGGGCAAGCTTTGATTCACACAAATATACCAAAATTGTAGTACATGAGATTTTTGGATGCAATTTATATTTGATATATCTCCATTTTGAAGACAAAAATTTATACATCAATAATTACATTTACAAAGCAGGCACCATAAAGCAGTTGTCTCGTTTCAGCTGGCAGATGAATCATCGGCTTTCCTGCTCACTGACGTAGTAGAAGTCCGATAATTTGATTTCACATTCTGCCAAAATAGATAAAAGATAATCATCACTATATGGCAAAGATGACAAACTGAACAAGAAGGATCCATACATGCAGTATTAACTTCAACATTATAGATGTTCTAAAAGAAATTTATTTTTGTTTTCATATTTTCCAATTCCAATTAATAACAACTTCTAAATTTGTCCATACATGAAAAGGCTACGTTGCAAACCTAGAATATCAGCCACCAATTACAATACCACTTCAGCCAGAGTCCTAATTGCTAGCACCCGGCACCGCTCCAACCACCGGCCAACACCACTCCAACCATCAGCGCCCCCACCAAACCCTTCTTGAAACCACCCAATTACCTCCGAAAACCCACCCAAACCACCCTCGAAACCACCACCCACCCACAACAAAACCAGTCCCACAATGAAAGTTGAATAAGTGTCGGACTTTACTATAATATGCAAACCAGTAAGAAGTTGAATAAGTACCATCATCGTGCACTAATACGAAACGTTGAAACCACTCACCCACCACCAAATAGCTTTACCCTCGAAGATGACCCACCGCAAAAAAAAAAAAAAGAAAAAGAAAAACCTAGCCTCCCCAGAAGAACCCCAACTACTTCAAAATAGTCCTATCCACACCAAAAACAACCCCAACAACTTGAAAACCACACCACCTACCCTAAAAACAACCCCAATTAAGAAAATGCACAAAATAGCTAGATATAAGAAAGAGATGAAGACAAAGGGGTATAGAGAGGGGGGGGGGGGAGTTGCAGCAGAGTAAGGGAGGGGCAAGGGCAGCGGAGAAGGAGAGGGGCGGTGGTGGTGGCTGTAGATTAATGGGAAAGGGGTGGTGGTGGTGGTAGTTGTATGGGGTTTCCCTGTTTTTTTTTTTGTAAAACAAACAACTTAGGAGAATCAAGGGTTTTGCTTTCCTTTCCCTCTCTACAAGCACCTGCTCCACCCCATTAGAGGGACCTAATCTAGCCGCTATATGAGCAACAACATTCTCTATTCCTTTCACATGATTACAAGATCATGTTTAAATTTCATGCAAAGGAAAAAACATCCTCCAGCATTAAATCCATTGGGATCTTCCAAAATCTAGTTTAAAGATAGCCTTCACCACATTGATTGCATTGCACTCAAGCTCCACCTTAGTAAAGCCTGAGCAACCAACAACCCAAACCAAGTGGCCATAACTTCTCCCGTATGCGCATTCCATCCTACATCAAACCTTCCTCTATATTTCTTATCTACTGACGAAACCTACTGGGCAGCTTACATGAGTAAAATCTGAGTGTGTACATAAGGATATAATAAGAGAGGGATCTATAAATCCAATCCATGTGGAGCATGGCTATAATTCATAATAAGTGAGAGATCTATAATTGAAGACACATATACGTACGTTTGAGTTCCATAGGGAACTGATCATGCGAAAAGGGAGTTGCGTGAAGGGAAAAGTGCAAACATTTTTTACTTTTTTCTTTTTCCTCATTTCCCCTTCAAAGATACCTATATTATGAGCTTTATTTGTGCTGAGCAATATAAGTTGAGATAAAGCAATGTGGATTATTCTACTTCATGGGGATTATATAAAAAAGGTATTTGGTATTTGGATGTACATTTACTTCTTACTCTGACTAATACTCCATTAACATGAGCAATAATAATTTAGTTTACAGTAAGGACATTTTCAGAAATGTAATTTTTTTAAAATTATATTTATTAATTGTATAAATGTTAGCCTAATCCTAACTTCCCAATATCTACCTAAATAAATTGATACCTTTTAGAAAAAAAAAAACAAAAAAAAAAAAGCATACATTTCTGTCATATAAATTAGAAAAAATTGACATGAATAATCCCAACTTTCACCTATCTTCTTAAAATATTCCAAAGTTGAATTATTCTAGAATAATCCGAACTTCAGGGGGAGCCTTCTCAAAATAATCCGCACTCATAAATTTTCTATATATTATAAACCTAGAATGGACTAGTGTAGCAAGAAAATTAATAGTTTGGATTAGTTTGAAAAGGTTCCCCTAGAAGTTGGGATTATTCTGGGAAGATAAATGGAAATTGGGATAATTCATGTCCATTAGTCCTATAAATTAAGGCCGGTTTACTTCAACTTAAAAAAAATTCTGTAAATAAGTTTTGATTAGTCAAATTAATTTTAATCAGCCAAAATTACTCTCAATCAGTACAAATTAGTGAATTGTATAAGAGAAAAAGTGAATAACACTAGTCATCAAAGAAAAGTTTTAATCAGTAAATTCAATTTGTTCATTACAGATAAGTTTTGACCAATGAAAATCAATTTAATCAGTAAAAATGATTTCAGTGTAGTGAAAAGTTAGGTGAGATGAAATTGTGAGTAAAGCCTAATTAGAATCTTAAAAGATGTCAATGGAATCAAAGAAATTTGTACATGCATATTTGTATAGATGCATGCTTCCTCTCAACTATTGTTCAATCTCATTAGCAAATAAAGAATTGTGATGTTCAAATAAATTCAAGTGAAGAAACAATTTTAAAAAAATATTTCAGAAAGTACAGTAATTAATTGAATTGACAAGTGGAAATCAATATAATATACTCAATTTAATCTAGCTTTCGACTCACCTCACACAACTAGTGTACAGAATCACAGTAAATAGACCTACCTACAACATTTAGCAGTAGCCAGTAGGTACTCAGTAGAGAAACTACCTCTAACAGTGTGATATAGTAGAAGTCCTCCATATGTTGCATCAATGCGCTTCCATCTCTAATGGCACGGAAAATATTTATCTCTGTCTGCAGTATTCTGTCTACTAGTTCTTTCTCACCTTTCATCTGTATAATTACGCATCGGAAACGGTAAAAATTGGATCTCATTAGCATACCAAGCAGACATAAATTGGGTTAAAAGGAGATTAAACTTCAGTTACCATAAGCAAGAAGTTATATTTCCTCCAAAATAAGGATATACTGTGTTTACATCAAGTCATCAACTAAGAATCAAATCCACATTCTGAATTGTGTCACATAAACACTATACTAAGAATATATTTGCTCGTTTGCTGAAGTATACTAACATGGCCATCACAATGAATCTCTATTCTATTCCAATTCCACATTGCTAGCATTCATGATTCTTCGCAATCTGTTTGTGTTGATTCACCAACTTATTTATTTAAGACTAGAACTATCTGCAATGGACATTGAATATACTAAACAGTATTTACATTTGCAAATTTCAACAATGAATTTGCAAATTTGCTTAAAAGTACACACATGGAGAATCCAGGAGTAAAAGGTACAGAGCACACACAGAACAAATGCAATAAATTGGAGGACACAGCATGATAGCCAGATCACAGACCCAAACAGCTGATTACGAGCAACATTTTGGTTATTTACTACTCTAATTGCAAAAAGGTCCCCATCTTCCAGATAATCGAATAAGAACAAAGCAATAAACAAAAACAAAACCCACAAGACTGGAGGAGCACCCCTGGAACAACCTACACATGTTTTTGAAGTTTTGAGTTAGAAACCATCCAACAGCTATTCCATCGCCGTTGTCCATTGAGCCCGCTCTAAATAATCCTCCTTACGCAGGATTACTGCCAATGTAATCATAAAAAGCCAATTTCTCGGGAATTTTCGACCAAGCTTCCGATAAACTTTGATTTTCGAACCACCACCGGGCTCCAATAATCAGTCCAGCATCTAAGCAACACTTGAGGAATTGTCAAATGGAAAGCGCGCAATTCAGCTCTTAGCACACTTCAACATACACCAGAGAAATTGTGAAGGACTAGCAAGGGTGTTAAGATTGACACAGGATAAGCGATGTTCTTGCTCTTCTTTGTCTTAGAAGAAGAATGGCTGTTGTTGAATCAGTTTCAAGTGGTGGGATCATAGCCAATGCTTAGATCCGGCTCTACCCAACCTTTTCTGGTTCACTCCTAAGAATCCCCACTTGTCCGACTGCTTCTGAGCAGTTTTTGGATATACAACGTACCTCCCCAGAAGGCCATTTTAATGTGGCTGATTTCCCCTCTTCTGCAATCAAGCATGAAGTTCAGTCCACTCCAAGCTTTGGCTCTGCTACCTACACCTAGTTCTGAAAGAGTTGTTTCCCAATGTATACTCAAACTCCCACGATTTATGCAATTACATTCTAATTTATAAGCACAGAAGAAAGGATCCTATAAAAAAAGTAATAGAAGAGTAATTAAAGACAAGAGATAAGAAAAGAAACATACAAATTCACTAACTAAGACATCAGGTGTTGATTCCCCAATCACATCCCCTTGATAGCCATCTCCAGAGAGCTTGACATTTTCCTGTAAAGGTTGCTTACGAACAAATGAGCAATCATAAAGATGTCCAAATGGTAGCAAATTCATAGGTGACCATGGGAAAATGGTGTTACTTATCTATCTATGAAAAATAAACGTCCTAGAGAGGAGAACTTACTTCTAGTATCAAGAAAAAATGGCATTGGATATAACAGTGAATGAACTTACCAGGGCATTATCCTGATCTCCAGCAGCCAGATAAATAGGCTGAGCTACATGACAATAGCCCATCAAGCGAGGGACTGTGGGTATGATGTCTCTGTGATTCACCACCCTCCAGCTATCTTTCACTCTCTAGAATGATTTCGCCAAAATATAAATGAAAACATCATTCAGATTTAACAGCCTTAAATTTTTAGACACAGAAGTTCGAAGAAGTATCTCCTAGAGAAAGGAGAAAACTTGTCTTTGCTATCAATTGATTCCCGTGCAGAAATAAACATATAAGAAACAGACTTTATCGGAAGCTTGGTCGAAAAGGACAACAAGGTCAATGGAACATAAAGCAAATGTGGAGAAGTCAGAAACAAGCAGAGCACATTATGATCTAGGAAAACGCATGTACAATGGGAATAAAAACCAAAAGCAAGGCCTACAATGCTATAAGCGCAGTTAAAAAGGTCATCACACACATAATTGTCGGAGTATGGTAGCACAAGGAAATACTGCAGCTTCTTCAGAAGATTAAGAGTGAAGATTTGAAGAAGCATGGGATTTCCATGCCTTGTTACCATATACGAATTTTAACCAAGTGGTTTAAAAGTATTGTACTATTGTTGACGGAGCCTGCAACAATATATGACAAATGGGCATCAACAGTTTCTTGTCATGAAGATATTGATCATGAAAAAAATTGGATAGGCATCTCTGGAATCTGGATGCTCAAATCATATGACTGGAAATCGAGCGAAGCTTCAATATACGAAAAAAAAACCAGGAGAAAATCATGTGATCACAGCCAACTCCACATTGCCAATTACTCACATCAGCAAGAATACTATTGCATATCGCATTAGCTCTCAAAAAATAAAGCTACAGAATGGTTTCCATGCTCAAAGTGTTAAGAACTTTTTTTTCTGTTCCACAAATAATAATTTCCGAAAATTATGTTGTTTTGGGGTACAGAATGATGTCAAAGTATATCAATGTTGCCACTAAGTGCACCAATCATGGAAGCCAACAACCAGAATCCATGTATGTTATGTTGGCCCAAGAGGTGTATGTTGACAAGACAAGGAAAATCGAGACACCAAATTCTGCCAGGCAAGACTAGGACATGTAAGTTATTACATGCTCAGAATTATAATGAAAGAGGAATCACTTGAAGGCCTTTCCAATCTTAGTGTACGAGATGGCGTTGTATGTGCTCGATGTTAATATGGGAAAGCACATAAATTACCTTTTGAGAGTCCAACTATAAGGCTAAAGTTCCCTTGGAGTTGGTTTAGGTCAAATGGATTTGGGTGGATACGTCACAATTCACAGTAAAAAGAAGAGGACATGGGTATGGTAAAATATTATATAATATATTAAAATACTACTGCATTTCAAATATGAAAATTTCAAATATCTATGTAAGACGAAATAAATGAATACAACCTATATTACTCAGACGCGGATTAAGTGTCGACTCAGATACGAGTGTCTAAGCGTCCGACTCGGCTATTTTGTAGAAAAAAGTCGAGTTGTTATTTCAAAATGAAGTATCCAAGTGAAGAATCGTGTCGGACATGACACCCGGTTTTTTAGGTAAATGAAGGTGACGGCGTAACATAGCATAAAACTGATGCAAAGCCAATTAACGTGTCATACCTGCACCCTGTATAACTGTATTGATATGGCTACTGAAATAATGCTTCATATTAATTTATTCACAATCAAACAATCATCAATAAGTGGTTAAAAGTGCAAGATCACCTCTATTTATGACTATTGAATGTATGTTTGGGTGGATGTGATGAAAGAAATTTCAGCCGCTCAGGTTCATGACTTTCAAGGAGAAAGTGGAAAAAGAAGAGGTTACAGAAAAACGGCATATGCATTAATAATGGAGAAGAATGAGAATTTAGGGATTAAGGATTAATTGCTGCAAATTGCATATGTGGAAAATTGACATTTCCTTACACTCCACAACAGATTGGATTTGTGGAAAGAAAGAACCATGACCTAGCATAGACATGTCGAAGTATACTACATGCCCAGAATATACCTTCACGATTTTGAGCTGAATGTATGCAAACTGCAACGATGTGATAAATCAATTTCCCAAAGCTAGGCTTTGATTTGTCTCACAACTCCAAAACTTGATGAATTTAGCTGAATGTAAGTCATTTAATAGAGTTTTATGTATTTGTTCATCCAGATCATATGTGTACAATCTCTTGAAAGGAAGGATAGCAGAGACAAGTCGATGAAAAACTGATTCATACGTTCAGACTTCAGAAGGTAACAATCCTCCTGTAAAAACACCGAGGCAAATATCTGGAAGCATCACTCTCTCACTGATAGTAACAGAAAAAGATTAGCGATGACAGTTTAAACAATAGATGTCAGCTGATCCCAATGTCGTGAAATTGCCATGGCCAATGATACATTGACGTCAACATTATTCCCAATGACTTGTAAGTCGTAACAATCTCACACCCTTGGCAAATTAGGGGGTCAGATGTATTCGGCCTTACCCCTTAATAATAGAGAGCCTGTGTTCAATAAATCATTGTCGAATATGAAATCATCTATTGGTATTTCGTGCTAGAGGAGAAGGCAATTCGATGAGAAATTTTAATTCCTTTCATGATCATTCAAAAGCCAAAGCATATTTCACCCCATTGAAATGGACAGAGATAGTGATTGTAATATAAACAGAAAAAGGAAGAAGGTATAAGCATGGAAGTATGTAGATGCAAAACCAGTATTACGGAAGCTTAGCAAAGGAGGCTCAAGGATAAAGATATTTTGACTATAGCATTGAATCTCACTACCAAAAACAAGATGCTGAATTTCATCCAATAATTCAGCTACAAGCCTCCAGCATTAATGACTGATAGAAACCAAAATTACTTTAGAAAAGGAGGTACTTATTCCCTTACCGCCACACAACGTTTTAGTTGAATTTGTATAAATAATTAGGACTGTCACTAATACCGAAAACTAGGCGTAGAACAAAGCTCCTAAATAAGACAAATGACAATGGATTTGGAACAGCCAATTATGGAAGTATGAAAGTCATGGTGGCAGCCATGTAGATACATATCATACGTGATATATGAAGCTTGGAGTAAGCCGATGCAAGAAACAAAGACGCATACCTCATTGTAAACTTCCGCGAATCTTTTATTGCCGACTCTTGGAGATCCAAAGTTGTACATAGTGATGGATATAGCCCCACTCCTAGCACAAAAGAGTAGTAGTTAGAAAAATTATGATAGCATGGACAACTAAGCCCAGCAAAACACTAAGCATAACAAGAGCCAACTCACTTTGCCAATTGAGTTGAAGAAAGCTCGAGAGCAAGCAGAGTCGCCAAGGCACCACCAAGACTATGACCAGTGCAA
This sequence comes from Beta vulgaris subsp. vulgaris, assembly GCF_026745355.1. Classification (NCBI taxonomy): domain Eukaryota; kingdom Viridiplantae; phylum Streptophyta; class Magnoliopsida; order Caryophyllales; family Amaranthaceae; genus Beta; species Beta vulgaris. The sequence continues at coordinate 43,127,739 of NC_079204.1, read as the reverse complement.
TAAACATGCCATTTAGCCAATGGTTGTTCAGCATCATCCCTGCAGCATATAAATATTATAAAACTAGCTAACGACATGAGTATTGCCACAGTTTTGTCTTACATAGTCCGGTGTATGTGGACTATAAGATGAATGAATCAGTTTCAATTATAAGTCTTAGTGACTAGAGATCAAGTCGAGTAATATGTAACCAACTTACATGAAACCAACAGCTTTCTTGATTAGAGACATAATTCTAGTCCTTACTGAATCATACGCACTCAGAAAACCGCTATGAGCCTGAAATACCCATTCAACATAATAGAACAGATGGAAGATTAATCACCAATCATTCTAACAATCACAAGAAAGAAAGAATGAGTCATACTTGAACTTCATCCTTAAAGTTTCCACCAATTCGTTCAGGATTTAACCTATAAGAACAGCAACGTGGTGTATCAGCAACATTTTACAGGATAAGAAAAGTAAGCACTACACATTTGATCTGTAATACCAACAAAATCTAAGCACTGAGATATGATTTCAGCCTACACATTGATATCATTACTTATGCAGTTAGACAAACTTTGCAGTCACTATTGACGAGTACAAACTTGCACGGACCTACCTCAATCTTAAACTCAGGCTCCCTTGATAGATGGAAACATCTTAGTATTAAGTTAGTAGATTATTCCTCTGATTGACCACATTTTACGAAATCTTTATAGAGTCTGTTTGACTCTCATCGCATGCGAATCTTCTAGCGACCTTTTGGACAAATTAAAATTTTCACCTGAGATTTTTGTCAAGAATGCTACATAGCTACCTACCCTCCTATCTCCAACTCCTCCTTGACCCACAAGTCCACAACTCCCTTCCACAACCTTCCCAAGCCTCCGTTGATAAAAATGACAAAGAGCAAATAAAGAAATTCAATAAGTTTCATCCAACAGAGATTCTACAGAGCCATCATATTTGACCTTGCAGTCTTACAAATTGGACAGCTGGTTCAATCATCATCATCAAATTAAAAGCAAGGGCTTAAAGGCCAGATTATAAAACCTATACTGAACTTGGCAGTCTGCAAGGTGATGTTCTGGGACATGTGTTTTAAGATTATGCTATGACAATCTTTATAGTCACTTTACCATATTAACTATTAACCATTATAATCTATTACAACCACTATTAAGCTTATTGATACAATTAGATTCACTTGTAAAATACGGTTATGCTCATATTTTAGTCAATAGAGAAGTTTAAAACGTCTTATCTATAAAAGATAACAAGATTAAGTTCTCAAATGTACTATTTTTAGCTATGCGATGAGAAAATGCCAATTTGTCAATTAACTCTACACAATGACCACGAATCGTGTTGTAACACCTGCAAGATGCTGCTTTCCACGAAACTGCAACCAACAAATCACCATCACAAATTTACAACCATGGTCCATGGCTGCAATTTTTTTCTATGGTCTGTATCACAGTCAGGTAGAAGTCAATTAGATTTCTGAGGGGCGTTCAGGGCATATAGGTCATTCAGGTTGCTAATCCATGATACTCAATTTAGGTTTTATTTCAAGATTCTACCTAAAAAAAATTAGTGGAATTAAACAATGAAAAACAAATCACATCTAATACCTGTATAATATAGGATGAAGCAATAGTTAACAGCTGGTAGTTTATGTTAATCAAATTCCTGAAGTCTAACAATCTAACTGTATTTTGAATAAAATAAACCACGTCAAAAGCATAAATGCTCATATCCAACCATAAATAACTTAACAAAACTTGATCCTCGAAAAACCTAAGATTTCACTCTTACATAACCAACATTGCTCCTTGAGGTTCTAAGATCATAACTGCATGCAACAATTTACGCATCTGGATAAAATCCTTAACTATTAACATAAATATACAACAATTGGGCAATGTTAACCCTATTGCTTTGCTTTTGTCATAGATTTACATTGCACTAGTTTACCAGAATTCCTGTAGAACTCATTACCCCTTTTCTAGACCATCAAATATAAACCAATGCATCCACATGATCTTCCCAAAATTAACTATTAACTATTAACAATAAAAGTACCTCTCAGTCGATATCAGAATGCAAGAAAGATCATCAACCTTTGGATAAAGCTTCATTAAACATCCTAACTCAAGCTAGAAACTGGCCATAGATTTTCAATAAGTTTCAATATTTCTCAACCGTTCTAACATATCAAAGTTCAAACTAAGACGTTATGCTTCGAATGCTCATAAAAAACAATATGCTGCTAATGCATAAAAGACAATAAGTAGAAATAGATTTAGAGAGCAACAAAGAGAATGAGTTCTGAATGATCCAAGATCATTAAAAAAATTAAGCTTAACTTCAGGTGAAAAAGGATCCACTAACATTGCTCACACCTTCCGAATACTATAAACAGGCTTCCCTTAGCTTAAGTCAAAACAATAACACAGTTGTTCCTTGATTGTCAAATTCAGCTCTCCTAGCATAATATACTTCCCTTCATAGCATAATTAATAAGAATGTCGTGTCGCCATACGATAGGCCATCTCAATGCATTCGAAATGAAAACCACAAAAATATTTATCAATAATCCACAAATTAAAAACACATAAATAGCTGACCACAAGACAAACACAAACAGAAACTCCTCATTTCACATCATGTTTGAAGAATATAATAGCTTTGATGTGTATCGGTAACTTTACCCAGCAGGAGCTAGCATTAAATCAGTCCGCAAATCCTTCCAGCTGGTCTGAAATATCAGCTAATCAGATACCTCGTTCCTCAATAAAAGCAAGAAATGCACTTGATCATTTATAGACACCTACTTGTTCAGTACCTCTGAATGCAACAACTAATCTTTTCCTCATGGAATCACGCCAAATTGCTACCTGCAGCCTCTTAATTTTTATCAATCAACGGAAACTATATTACATTACTATATGGTAAAATCTACTTCCTCTGTTTTCTTTAGTTGCAACACAAGAGGATGCATGGTATTTTAGGCGACCCATGTGGGCCATGGATAGGATAGAGATAGAGAGAGATACGGATAAGGTACCCATGTGATGAGAGGAGAGAGAGAGAGAGAGAGAGAGAGACAAAACCTATATAGCTAAAGAATGGTGTGCTGCAAATAGGGGTGCAAATGTGTTAATACATTCGTAAAGTAGCCGTGAACAAGCTGGGAAAAGACTCGTTTGTTAAGTCGATAAACAAGATTGAACTAAAATCTGAAACTCATAAACTAAACAAATCAAGCTCGAACAACTCCATGTTTGACTCGGTATTTTTCTTGAAAAACTCGTTTAAGTTCGTTTGTAAACACTTTCATGACAAAATATAAAATTCTTTTAGTACCTGTGTGTATCTTTCACAAGAAATTAAAACTATAAGAAATACAACCGATTTTATGTCACATTAATTTATGAATAAAAAATTAGACACAACTTATTTATATGAATGGGTGAAAAGAAAAAGAAAAAAAAAGAGCTATTAAATGAATGGATCAGATCCTCAAAGAAATCCCCACATAAGGTAACTCAGGCTCGATCATTAAAGCAAGCTCGATTTTGGCTCTTTAAACCTCGAGTTCATTGAGCATGTTCACAAAAAAACCAGGCCAAACACTTTACAAGCCAAGCTCGGAAAAGAATTTTGAAAGCTTGTTTGAGTTCGATGAGTATAGCATTGCTTGAACAGGCTCAAACTCGAGTTGACTCAATAGAATGTTGCAACCAATAAAAACGGAGGAATCAGTAACTTACAAAACTTCATATCTAACCATAAATTGACCTGTGTATCTGTAGTTGAATTATCCAAGAAACAGATCTTCTCAAACTCTGATTTAATTAAACTTCGCTGCCCCAACGCAGTGGCGAGCATAGCCCAAGCCTCCATGGCACTTTCTGCAGTTAGGAAAAGGGCTCTCGTCTCTTCAGCTCTCGTTTCATCCAAACCTACAACCCCATCACTCCTCAAAGATGTTAAGACATTATCATCCTCTTTCAATAAACCGTCTTCCTTGTTTTCAGCATTTTCTCCCTTCAATATATCCTTATTTAACAGAGGGCTGGCAGCAGACAAAACCATCAATGCACTGAAAATAGAATCAGTTTGCTTCAATATGTCTTCAGTTGCCTTCCTAATATCAGGAAGTGAAGACTGGATCCTGCCAATGTCAAGGGGGCCTGATTCTGCATCACTATCATTGCTAAGTTTCTTGTTTTCTGGAGTTGCTAGCCCTGATTCAATATAGCTAGCTTCTGCCACCTGCCTCGACTCAAAGCCCATATTCTTAATCAAGTCAAAAGCATCCCATTTCATTTTATCAGGAACAGGGATCCCCATTTTTTGAACCACATTCTGGTTAATAGCCTCACTAAAGCTCGTCCAATAATCCATGTTTGATTGTGTAGTGTCACTAGTATCATTTAATGGAAATTCCTCCCCATCATCTCCATCACTGAATTTACGATTGTCCAATGATCCTTCACATATATTATTCGATGACAATGGTGTACCAGACTCGACAGAAGATTCATTTGGCTCTTCAGTTGTCTCAGGCTTAACTGCACTCGGAAACCAGTTTTTCGGAAGGTATGATTCATTCAATGATTGTAACTGCGTGAAGGCATATTGCACAAATTGGCTTACTGGCACACTTTCAGATCCAGCAAGCATTTTAATAGCTGAATCAACCCCTTTTTTCCTAAGAAATTCAGAAACAAATGGTATCTGCCACCAGTTTTTATCTTCATCAATTTCACCAAAGCTCCTATATTTGACCTGGAAAGCATCAGATGTGCAAGTTAAAACTTAGGTTACCACTGAAGGAACAAAGGAAGACAAGCTATTCATTAGTTCTACATGCTCGGAATCGGGTTTCTGTCAATTTTCTATAATTACAAACATTTTTGGTGCATTTAGTACTAAAGAAAATAAGATGAAGCCTAGTAGAGTTTCCTTGGTATCCGGCAGAGTATATCTGATCCTACCTGAACTGTGTCCTTATATAACTTGCAGAATTATGAATGATACAATTTTCACAAGCAAGAAAAGAAAAATCTTTCTCGAGAAGATCACCACTTCATAAATCTTTCTGACCGAATATAATGGAAAACTAAATATGATTACTAAATGTCCATCTTTATTTCTTTAAGATTTTGATTCAATTGTTCAGAATCTTCAGATACCACAACTGCATTTAAGGAGGGGAAAGGAAGAGCGCTAAAAAAATCCCAACATTATTGAGCATAGCAATCCAAGTTAAGACGAAAAACCTCCAAATGTCAAGTATTACTCTCAAGGCTAAGTGATACAAAATCAGCACGCTGACCATTCCAATATATGTATGACTTTTCAAATTATCACAGGTCCGATAGGTTCACATGATTTAAGAAATTTTCGAATTTGACAAAAGTAGTACATTTGCCTTAAAAATACACGAATAAATATTACCAGGCATCAATTTCATATAAAGATGATCATACATAATTATCACATGATATCACAAACATATCTCTTAATCATCACTTAGTTCTTCCCCCGATCAAACTGTTTTATAATATTAGGACAACTAGATCCCAACATTATCAGAGTGACAGAGGCCACCGCTATATAATTTTAATTGTTTGATGAAACCGCTGATCTCCATATCAGAGTGACAGAGGCCACCGCTATATAACTTTAATTGTTTGATGAAACCGCTGATCTCCATATGGCGTGTTGGAAATTACACTGTCTTTTTAAGTGCAACGGAGAGAAAAGGCACACATTTTAAGGAACTTAGAGACAGAAAGTTGGAGACCGCAATTAGGAAATACCACCTTAATATTTCTCTCTCCAGCTTTTTAGTTTCTCTCCATCACTTTTCCCATTTCTCTCTCCATCTTTCAGTTGCTCTCTCTCCCTTTTAAAATTCCTCTTTGGTTTCCTTTCCAAAGTGAAGTGAGTAAATTAAAAGGGAACAAGGAGAGTAAAGAGTAATTTGATTAATTAAATAATACACTAGGTTTGCAAGTAAGCCTCTACGGACACTTGAGAATATGTGATCCACAACATAGATATAAAACGGCTCATAGTTCCTGACTGGTAGAGCAGAAAACTTCAGAAATCTATGTCCCTGGCATCAATGAGAAAGACAATCTCGGTGAAGAAATTCTTACAGAGTTACAGCACAATGAGAATGTGATGCAGATGCCTTCTTAATACTCCCTCCGTTGTATTCAGTTGTAATGTTTCGACTTGTATGGTTACCAACATATACAACATTGACCATTAATACCACCTCAATTTCTTAATACATGCACCATTTCCACTTTAGGATGTTCCATAATACATGCAACATTTGACTATTTAGTAAAGTTTCATAATATAATAGTACCAATATATCCCCTCCCCATGGATTATGGGTAAGTAAAGCAATTACAACACTCTCTCTCCTCACCCTTGGCTCTTGTACCCAAAAGAAATGGTGCATGTATAAAGAAACGGAGGTAATATCTTTCATTATATATAAGTAAAAGTTATAGAAGTTGATATTAACATGTTCGCAACTAACTATGGGTGCATATAACCTCTTACCCCAGTCTAGAAGCCTAAAAGCATTGGACTTAATAGCAGATTATGGTAAAAATAGCAAAGACACAAATAAGAAATTTACAGCATCCTTAAAGATGGTATTACATTTAGAGTCATACAATCTTGAATTCTTGATATGTAACCGATGAAGCATTTACAATGGCTTCAATCTTACACTCCCTCTGTTTCTTTTTAATTTACTCATTTCACTTTCGGGGAGAACCAAGGAGGAAGTCCAAAAGTAAGAGAGAGAAACTAAAAAGATGGAGAGGAGAAACTGAAAAGGTGGAGAGAAAAATATTAAGTGGACGACATGGGTAGAAAAGAGGATAAGTTAGATGGGACATGTTACCAAAAAATAGAAAAAGCAACAGTTTGCGAATTAAAAAGAACAATAAAAAAGGAAAGTGTGTAGATTAAAAAGAAGCAGAGGAAGTAGTAGTGAGTGCAACGAAAAAACCTACATTATTGATCACCGTGTGATGGCTCATACATTGAGGATAAAAGTTGTACATCATTTCATTTCAGTAGCTATGATATACTGGAAAACCCGAAAATTCTCCTACAATAACATGGTTTTATGGTTTCCTAATTTTAAAAACTTACCTCTAGTTGTATCTTTCCACCACCTCCCATGCCTTCCAATTCCACCAGCAACTCATGTAAATTTCCTATCAAAATATACTTTTATCATCTTATCGCTAAGACGCTGACTCAAGGAGTTCTTAATCCTTACTTCTCAAATGTCTCTACTTATAATATTTGAGAGAGAGAGGGTTATTGCATCTCTACTAAAAAGGCTCATTAGTAATGTTGACAATTTGAATTGGACAGAGTTTTTTATTCAAAAAATTAGATTATATCTTCATGATCAAAGAAAAGCTGCCAAATAAACAAAACCTCACACATAATGGGAAGATTAATCATTTATTTTTGAAAGAAATAATATATAGAATACTGATCAACCTTCTGGTTTAAGTAGAGACAATCGAGACTAAAAGAAAAGCATCATAACAGCTAGGAGAACAAGAAATTGAAGTGACATTCATACCATCGCATAAAGCTTCCAAATCAACACCTGCATTTCCCATGCGCTTGTGAGGTGTAACGAGATTTGCATCCCAAGCTGCCACCTAGAGTTCAAGAAAGATGTTACATGCAAAAAAGTGAGCTACATTACAATAGGCTGCCCTCAACTTCTGCAGCTCTGTTATGTGAAGTTATATTTCTCATCCTTTTTTGGTGCACAAAAGGTACTATAAAGAGAGAGATTTCAAACCCAGGATCCCCATACAACCACGTAAACATTTTGGTACTAATGAATCAAACTACTCGCATGGAACTCCCTACACACTTTACCAGGTACTGAGCTAAACTAGTCGCATTTTAACCCTTACACACTTTCACATCAAATGGGCTAGATATATGCTGATAGTTACTGAAAATCTTTCATCCCCATAATTAGAGAGTTAACTTAACAAGTTGTTCTGGAGCAATGTGAGAAGAGAGCTAGAGGGTTGACCCACACATGCAAAGTAGATATACCTGAAAAGGAGAATCATTCATTGTCTGTGGAACTCCACTCTTCAAATAATTTCACAAGTAGATGAAAATGCAATATGATTGATTTAAGACATAGTGAGTATGTAGGAGAATAAGATAATAGATGGAGTAATTCTAGTTATCCTTTTATGCTTGAAGTATATGCTAGTTTGTGGTTATCTAAGACGCTACTGATTATTCACCCCGTCCACTACTGATGTTCGTGTTTGTGCTTGCCAAGCCATATGGCTGAGAAGAATACAAGTAGAGTTGTAGTTCAGAGTTCAGACAACCTAAACTGCTAAATTACTATGTGATAGAAACTGAACAATCCATCAAGTCCTACATGATGATGCAAACAAATTGGTGTGCAATTTTATTTCTTCAGAGATCTCCACAATAATAATGAAAGAATAGAACTACAGCATTGCAAGATTGAAGACCAACTTGAGTATATTCACCATGGCGTTGAACTTGTTCAAGTGAGATCGGTTTGTGAAACTCCGAAAGTTAGTAGGTATATAATATGGATATATACATGAAACTCCATCAAAGTTTCAACTAACGTTACCAAGCATAAGTACCTTAAGGGAGGCCAGATTGTTGACAGGATTTATTTACTAAAGTTGTTAGTAGCCTAAAAATACCGTTGGCGCCATCTTTCATTCTTATTTCACGGCTTAGAGTAGAATGTGAATTTATCTTTAGGGACTTTTTGGTTTCTCGTCTACCTTATGTGCCTACAAAAGAACTATAGAGTACTGCAAAATATGTGGTAAGGTTCATCCATTCCTTTTCCTTTATTTTCATATTTACTTTTTTGATAACAGCATAGGGCATTAGATGTTTAGGGATATATCTTCAATAGCCAGATCTAGAAAACAGAGCTGCTACATAAGCAATAGCTTAACTCCAAGAAAATGAGAGCGTTAAAGAAAAGTGCAAGGCCTCATTCTTTTAACTTCCAAACTCCTTAAACTCATCACGATTCGTTTTAGTTGTGGAATCAACTTGGTAGCTCAGTTATATCATTATATAAAAATAATTTGAACTGAACTGAACTCATCTTAGCTTATTTCTTCAAACATAATTGGTAGTTCCCTAATGAACTTACCTAAATTTGTCTTAGCTTATTTCCTTATACTTAATTTTTCTTGATGTGAAGATAACAAGACCCATGTATCATATCAAATGTTCATAGGGAAACAATAAAAGTCTTCTACTTCCATAACTTTAAAAGGAAAAATATGATGCAAATAACACAATGTTTATGCACATATATCTTTCACTTCAGTCTTAATTGCAATATTAATTATTGAACCGGATCCGAGTGAATTCTAACAGGGTTGCCAAATAATTCCCCACATCTGTACCAGAAGTCTAATGAGAAGTTCTTCAGGGAGAGTGCATTTACCTGAAGAAATGCAGTGGATGTAAGCTTGATATTCATAGTAAATTCCTCATTCCAAGTTGGATCTTTTGTCCTGCAGCCATCAAGAAATAGATAGACAAAGGAGAATGGTAATATGTCCCATCAAAAGAGAAAACAGAAAGGAACAAACATGAACTATAAATTTGAAAAAAATAACACTTGCGCTCGTTAAGGGTAAAATGTCATGAATCTCTTTAGTAGTTAGTTTCATATGTTCTTCCATACTTCCTCTGTTTCATATTATATGCAACACTTGTACTTTTTACACTATTCACAAATTTCACTTTGACCATCGTTTGTGATTTAGACGTGAATAAAAATATAGTTATGTGGGATCTTGTTAGATTCATCTTGATATGTATTTTCTTAATATGTACTTTTTATAATTTTTACAAATACAAAATTAGAGATATATGTCCTCAAAATTTTGTATTGGCATGCGTGAAAAGTACCAAGTATTGCATGTATTATGAAACGGAGGAAGTATAAATAATACAATCCGCATGTTGAATCCTAAAAAAAGAAGCACAAAGTAAACACCAACAATCACTAAGAAGCACTCAGAAACTATGTTGTGTTGCAAAATTAAACGAAACATTATCTTGAAAAGAAAATGACCTACCCCCATTTTGTTTTACTCTTCACAACTTGACCATCAAATTCCATAACAACATATGGATCACTTGTTCCCTGAAACAAAACAATCCTGTTATGAGAGGTGGCCAGTGAATGGATACAAAGATATCTTTCCCTATTCAAACTCAAGAACTAAAGAGACCTAAAAGCAAAAAAAAAAAAAGGTAAATGAAGATAAATGAACTCATTGCACAACTGAACAAGTCCCAGATAACACAAGGTATACAAATTAAAGCAGAAATGACCAAAAGATTACAAACCCATGGATCCATGGCTGGGAAACTATTTCCTTTCTTCAACTTTATGAACAGCTGTCCATCATATATTTCTCGAACAAACGATCTGCATATAAAAAAGATCCTTTAGGCAATTTCAAATTTTGAATACTTCCTCCGTTTCTTTTTACTCGCTACACTTTCCATTATGGGAAGTTTCACATTACTTGCTACACTTCTTTTTTGGGCAATAAACTCTCTCTATCTCTCTCCTCCCACATGGGTCCCTTTTCTTTTTACTCTCTACCTCTCTCTTCTCCAAAAATTGCCTAGGAGTCCGTGAAATGAGAAGTGTAGCGAGTAAAAAGAAACGGAGGAAGTACTTCTTTCATTTTCTTTTTCATTTACTATACACAAATTGTCCCAGGAGTTCTCTCCTAAAGGGATGGTAAACTAAATAGCGTAATGATCAAACTCATACTGCACCAGAAAAAATATCATAAACTAGTAACTCAAAGAATATCATTATTTCAGCAAATAGAGAAGTACCACGCAGACTTCTATATATAAAGAAAAGAATGCTCAATAGCCACTCACAGTGTACACCCCTACTCGACAAGTCCATTTTGCGTTGTCAGCTTGCAAGTACTTCAGAATTACAAAGGTATTTATGGATGCAAAGAGAAACAATAACGTAGAAGTTTGATCACGGAACTCTCACCCTCTTAGGACACTTAACTTATAATTTATATAAAGAAGAACATTTGATACAAGAGTAGTGGATGCAAGTTTACTAGCTCTTGTACACAAGAATGTATCAGTAGACCTTGGCTCAATTGATGTACATGGAGGACTCTTCATGGGGATGACTACTAAGGTGGTAGCATGTTTGCTAACCAACTTAGGTGGCGTGTGAAATGGCACATGTCATGAGGGTTCTAGTTCTGTTAGTACTCATATCTTTATTGCTTTCCTAGTCTACTTGTATTAGGAATCATGGTTTTGCCTACGTTCTTAAAACGGTGGTTTTTACATGATTCAAGGAGTCTAGAGAGTATAGGACTTAGGGATTTGTCCTAAGCCTATTAGGGTTAGTCTATTTGTTTCCTATTAGAATTAGTGTGTTAAACTAGTATAAATAGGGTTATGTAGTTCGAATAATTACATAGTGAATAATAAAGATTTCGTGAGTTTATTAACTTGATTGTGCTTTCTTGATTGTTGGTGGCTTTGCCTTTGTATTCAAAACCCTTAGATTTATTCCTTGTGATGGCTATGCTTATATCATTGAATAAACTAAGTACTATCCTAGTACTTTTCTTTGTTCGAATATTAATACTTTGATTACACAATTTCCGCACTTGTTATTTGATCATAGAAGATTAAATACATCATCATTAAACTCGAGACTTTGAAGAACAATGCTACAAACTTAAAGACAAACTAACAATGTAGAACTCTCGCAACAACACATAGAAAATGACACGTGAAGCTGTATCTCAGGTACATTTACTCAAAACCAATTGAAAGACATTAAATTTGGCGCAAGCTCCTGACGGAGAATGCTCACTTGTTGTTTCAAAATTTTATGTCCGAGTCAGAAAATCTGTAAGCCAATGAATATTTCCAACAAGTTATCGAGCCCTCTCCAAAGCAATGATTATGATGCTTCAAGTGTTCTAAAAAAATGATAAGATCACAGTAAAAGTTCAACACCTAATACCAAAAACAGGTCAGGATAGTAAGGAAAATCAAATATTTTGAGGATGTAACCACTGTGCAACAATAGTGAGATCAGGAATTAGCAAAATTATGATGATTACAAAAATAACAACCTTAATTTCCTTGCAAAAACGATAACGAAGATATAGGATGTAACAAGAGTGAGATTGTGCCTCGTTACACTAATTATGATTGTATTGACACTGACAGTAAAAACGCAACTGACAAGTCGAAAAAACACCATAAAAAATTGTGACTGCCACTTTTTCCCTTGCAACTAGTTCAAGTTAAACTTATATAGAGAATCATTTATGCAGTTAATACTTAATCTCTCATCATATTATCACAAGGTGTAATAAACTCAGGAAAACTATCACATACTCCGAAAGATAAACCGTCATACAATCCGCAGCATCAGTTTCGCGTCGTCCAACATTATCCTGCACAACATCAAATATCATCAAACAGATTACTATACTTCTAACTCATAGCCAAAACTACAAGTTCAAATGCATCTAAACCATTGAAACTATACAGTCACTGAAACTGAGGTCGTTTTTTTTTCCAAATCATAATTTGAAGTAATTTACGAATTCCATGGAAGAAGATTTACAGGAGGAGTTGTATAAGCTTCAAAAGCGAAACCAGCTAAAATGACCGCGAGATTGATATCGAAAGACGGACGATCAATCTCCTCCACAATCTCATCCTTGTCGGCTTGCAAATTCACCTTGCAAAAACAACAGAGATTGCAAGTTCGAGCATTTACTTTCCCAAAATTGGAACTGAAAACCCTAATTTTGCTGGAAGGAAAGAGAGGACGAAGAAGAGAGAGAGAAAGAGGGACAGAGATCGATGGATGGCGGTGGAATTTGGAGGAGAGAGAAAATGGATAGTGAAGAGAACAGAGATCAAGGGGAGTAGCCATGGGTGGAAGAAGTGGAGGAGAGAGAATTTATGGCATTAACGGTCGAGAAGAGTGAGGGAGTAATGAGTATGATGTTTTTGCGCCAAAAAAATGGTGTCGTAGACGTAATTGAATTCGGGAATGTCCTGGAGTCGAAAGACGCCACGTTGCCTGCGCAAAAGGGAGGGATAATCTATACAAACTAGTCTTCTATGCTAAAGGAAAAACAAACTAAACAAGCTAGGAACTAAGACTTTTAACGACCAAAAAGTCTCTTCCCTAGGCGATTTTTAGGGTTTGAGAGCAGTAGTCTTGTTCGGCGAGTCGGGGTCTCTGATAGTGAGTTCTTGGTCCCTCGAGTGGGATCTTTGGCTTTGGTGTTGATTAACGTAATGGATGATGATATTCTCATACGATGTTCTGCGCTAAAAATTACGGAAGAGGAAGAGAGTATTGTTACTCTCGATGAAGCCCGATCACTAGATGAAAACCCTAGCATGGATCTGGCGATTGTTGTTAAGGTTATGACTTTGCGACCCTATAATTTTGAAGCGTTTAAACGAACAATGAACCAAATCTAGACAATATCTAAAGATGTCCTATTTCGTCCGATTGAACATGGTTTATTTGTTATTCAATTTGCTACGCTGCGGGATAAAAAGAAGGTGATGCAGGGCCGCCCTTGGACTTTTGATCAATATTTAGTAGCTATGGAGGAAATTGATGGTTCGCTTCAACCATCTGAAATTGCCCTACGCAGGAGCCCTCTGTGGGTTCGCCTTTACAACCTTCCTATGGATTCCAGGAGAAACATGTTCGACTAATCGGGGGTAATGTTGGCGAAATTCTGGAATTTGACTCTGATGGTGTTGATTGGGATAGTTCTGCAAGAATAAGGGTGTTGGTTGATATCACTAAACCGTTGCGTCGACTTATAAAGGTTCGAAATAGTAGTGGTCGTGTGGTGGTAGTTGAAGTAAAATATGAACGGCTGCCCATATTTTGCTTTGCTTGTGGGAGGATTGGCCATATGCAAAAAGATTGTATGGAGGCTGAGTTGGATGGTCTGGAAGGTGAGAAGCAATGGGGAGCATGGCTTAAGGCATCCCCACGTCGTGGTGGACTGAAGAAAAGAACGGAAGCAAAAAAAAAATTAATAGATTGTGTCTCTTTTTATTTTTTAGTTTGTTTTTCTTAGATGTGTAATTAACAGTGTATTGTTGTAACTGTGTTTATATTATAATTATATTATAGCTATCAAAAAATCTATGTCTACATAAATGAAAAAAAAAAAAATTTTAACCTGCCTTGTGTCTATTGCTGCGGTTTTGGGAAGAAACCGCAGCAATATACCTGTATTTTTAATGTTAAAAAAATACATATTGCTGCGGTTTTGCGTAGAAACCGCAGCAATATCTTGACCTATTGTTGCGGTTAAAAACCGCAGCAATATATTAATTACCTATTGTTCCCCCCTTAATTGTTGAGCGGCCAAAACCGCCGCATAGGCCACTTAATGATCGCAGCAATAAGCATTTATTCTACTAGTGACAAAACAGGAGACATGGTCTTAGAGTTTGATGATTTGGGAATACCAACAGGTAAATAGTTATAATTTATCATGCTTATTACAATTACATGTTTGAATTTCTAATTGTTTGCTTTATTAGGTCAATGGCGAGCCAAGTATGGTATTTGGTGTAAGTGTAACAGCCGGTAAATAATAAAAGATTAGTATATGATTAAATAACTTAAATCGTGAAATTTAAATGTGATCGTACGTAGATGATACGTATGATAAGCTGTGTGTAAAAATAATTTGTGCTTGTGTGTAATTAGTACTTAGAACGAATTATATAATGATAATAATATTACTAAGTTACATGGGAACATTTAGCATCGATATATTATTTTAAGCAGTTGATATGTGGAAATTGAGGACTAGTGGAAGATAGAAATCATGTTCAACTAGTAGGCAAATTGGTGGTTGTGCTTAATAGAATGGACTTTGGAGTTCTTTAATATATATATGGGCTAAGATAAATTAAGGAGTATATGTTATGGATGTTTTTGAGTAAAATAATCATCTTTGGGAAAGTTAGATCACTAATAGGCAATTTATAAAAAATTAGGCTTAGGATATTACAAAAGAAGAACAGAAATTCCTGCAGAGGATCAAGTAGGAACAAAGACCTCATTTGGCTTATTGAAGAAGAGATCACGAGATATAAAATATACCAAGACTTAGTTCACATGCATACCAACACCTCATAAAAATTTCAGCACATTATCACAACAAAATCTTACTGCCCACAACTCACCAATCTTCTTCCTCTCACTCGCCAGCTCCTGCGAGATTGCAGAGCTTGGTTTCTTCCTTCGTTTTCTTCCATTTTCCTCTATGAAACATTGCATGCAAAGCTTGATTCATGTTCTATACATATAGGAGCATATTGGAAAGCAAAAAGATCACCATTTAGTGGCCAAGAAGTTCAAGAAAAAGAACCATCTTCTTCAACCAGAAAAACAGTAGGTATGTTGATTTGTTTGGGTAAATTGAAGTACTTTCCTTAAGTCAATCCTTATGAATTTTTGTGTGGATATAAATAGGTGTTTAAGGATTCCAAATAAGTAAAAATCTCTTCCAAAAGAGAAGGATAAGTCGGATTATTGCTGTTAGAAGTGAAGGTACACATAAAACAACTCCATTTGGAAACCTAGTTATACAAAATTTGGTAAAATTATTGAGAACGATTTTGGGGATTTTCTTGGTTTTAGGTGATTATTTACTACTGTATATTAGTCTTAGATAAGGATTAACATTGCATGTTCATAAATCAAGTGGAAAATTATGTTCTTTCACTACATTAAACAGTTATGTGATTTTTGATGTTTTTCATGAAATTTTGTGTGTGTTTGGAATTTGAAGTATTTTGGAATGATGTTGGTTGATGAAACAGTAGGTTAAGTGATGATTAAGAGGTTGCATGTGTAGATATTCATGATTAAAAAGTACATCTTATTTGATAATTGATTTTTACATTAAAAGGGTGACTAAACTACCTTGATTTCAATGTTTTTATAAGATTATGTTTAGTAAATGATAAGTTGAAGTTTTGAGGAAATATACCAAAGGTTCTTATCACTAAGCTACTGTATTTTAGTATTGAACTTGTTTAAAGGTTTCTCTTATTCAATGACACACCAAAGTACGAGTATTACACTTTAAAAACCGCAGTTTTAGAAACAAACGTATGTTAGTTTTCGTTTGAGAATTTGGATAAATAATTTCCTTTACAATTGAGGAAATTTCCAGTAGGTTTAAGGTTGAAGAACTCCTAGTATAAATTTTAATGTTCAAATTGGAATTCAAGCTAAGTACATCTTTGTTTCCGGAATTTAAAACATCCTTTTACTTAAGATAACTCAAGTTCTTTACTAGATGGATTGTATGATCAAGTCTTGATTTCGATAAGTCTTATTACACCTCAAATTATCACTTAGCTACTGTCATAACCACCTTCACTCATTCCTATTGAAGTAACAAATAGTTTTCTTTCAATCACATAACATTGGTGACTTGTTTCGAAAGTGTGATAAATAGTTTTGAATTCTTTTTGCGTAAAGAAGAGGAACGTGTGTATATGTGTGAGGACATGTCCGATAAAAGCTTGCAAGCGAGTAAATAGTAGGAGTTTAACTCCGAATTGTGTGGAGGTTTGCATCTTGATGCACCTCACTATATGATATCTTCTTCTTACGCATAACTAGAAAACCGTTTTGACTCTGTGTGTGTATGGAGAAGTTTGGGATTATCTTTTAAACATTGAATTGTGTAAATTCATGATGAGATGGTGTTTTCCAAAACATGGATTTTGCAAAGTAAATTTGAATTGTGAATACATTTTATTTTCAGCCACCATAATTAGTTTTGGGTCGATATGTGTACCAGCGTAAGCTGATTTTTGTTATGAACCTGTCCTGGTGGGGGCAGACTTTTGTGCAGGAAAAGCAAGCTCAAGGTAGTCAGATGGAAGGCTGTAGTGAAGTCATGTCTCAACTATCATAGCAATATGCAAGCTTGAACATGATCTATTTTGAGACTTACTTCTGTTTGTGAATACTGTTTGATTTATGTTAAAATCTTATTTTGGGTTTGTAATAACTAACTAATTTCATGATTTGAATGTGAATGTTTAATTAGTGTAGCTCGTAGAGTCAATCAGCCATATTAATGGGTTGACTCCAGCAGGTGACAGCCTCCGTAACGTTTGATTATGATTTTGCTTCCGCTATTGCTAGAAAGTATAGTTTTTAATTAATATTTAACATAAGCTAGGACGGGGGCTGTTTTAAAGAAAAATGAAAACGTGATTTTGATACTTATCTTCATATAAGTATTCAATTGTTTTAAACATAGATGTTTTAAAATGATGGATTGATCATGTCCAAGGAAGCTAAGAAATGCTATGATGGTAAGAGTAACATGCTTAGTAGGGCAAATAATGTGTGTAGATTATGTGTGTGATACTTATGTGTGTTATCTAAATTATGTGTTATGTATGTGAATTAGATGTCTGCAAGTGGAAGTGGTAACGGTAATGGGTCAAGAGTAATATGGAGGAACAACGCATATTGGGTGATTGGTAGTGATGGAATTCGAAGGTACCAAGAAGAACCAGATGTTAAGAGAAATGAAGGAGAGGATCCTTTGGTATTTGCTAGAGAGAAACTTAATGTCATAGAAGAGTATAACCAGATGTATGGGAGTGGAAACCATAACCCTTTCACTCGCCGCTATTCAAGCATACACCCTCATCAAGACCTTACCGCAGTTTCATCCATGGGTGTGTTCCGTTGGACTTATTGGAAATTGCTAACTTTGTTTATGGCAACACCATCTTTGCTGAATTTGAATGATAGTACTGCTATGGATAATATTGATAAGAATCTGATCAGGTGGGAAGGAACACCGGAGGAGGTGTTAGATGAGATGGAACGGGCTAAGCAAGCAGCGGGTTTGCAAGATATGGGTCGGAATGCTCAGTACTGGATAGATATGTATAACAGAATAGCCACAGTAGAATACCAAAGGAGAAGAGGGGGAAGAGTTCCTACACCCCTAACTCTGCTGCTAGTATGGCACCACCTCAACCTCAAAGATCTGGAGATTCTGCTACGAGTATGGCTCCTCCCCAGTCACGTAATTCTAGAGGATCAAGCGATGATTCAGGAGTGCCCTCGGGGGTGCCAGGAGTAGTATTTCGAGGAAGTAACTCATGGATGAGTGACCCCGACTACATTCCCGAAACCCCGTCCTCCAGTAGTGATGACAGTGGATACGCATATGATCCGTATAATATTCTTTAGGAGGAAGTAGCGTAGTGATGATGCGGAAGGAAGTGGGTAGCTTAGTTGTTTATTGTATGTGTAAAAGAATTGTCAGGGTAGATGATGACTCTGGGCAATGGAACTAATGTATTGTACTTTGAAGTTAAATTTTCAAGTTATAATATATTTTGAATGATCTATGATATGAATATGTGTGCTTATATGTGTAAAGTGGGAAATTGCATCCTTTCTGGGAAAGGTGTTTAGTAACTTATATATAATGATTTGAAATTTTGGGGACTACTAAGAATATTCAGTTATCATTTTATAGGTTATGGCACACATCAACGTGACCAATGAGATCCAGCAGAATGTGGAAACTAATGAACCACAGGAACAACCGGAAAATTCTCAAGCCGAACAGATACGTCAGCTAAGGGAAATGAATACCCGATTGCTGGCAATTCTGGAAAAGCAGGAACAAAATAGGATAATGAGGAAGGGAATTCTATAAGAGGCTTGCTGCTCATAAGCGCGGGGCTATGATGGCGAAGCGGATCCAGTAAAATTCGAGACTGGATTGCATATATGGAAAAGCTGCTGGTGTGGTAAACTGTCCTGAGAACTTGAAGGTAAATGGCATCCTTTTACCTGGAAGGCCCTGCTGATATGTGATGGGGTACAGTCAAGAAAACCTCCACCCAAGCCATTTCCACCTGGGAAATGTTCGTGGAAAAGTTGAGGAATAAGTTTTTCCTCCAGCATTAAGAAGGAAAAAGAGAATGAATTCTTGTTCTTAAGGCAAGGGCAGATGACGGTAGTAGAATAGCTGCCAAATTTTGGAACTCTCGCGTTCGCTCCAGACTTTACTAGCAAGAAAGGGTAAATCCATGCGATTTTTTGAAGGGTTAAATCTGAAGTACCAGAAAAGAATGGGGTTTATAGCAGCTTTGAGGATTTGTATGATCGAGCCTTAGAACATGAACGGATTGAGCAAAAGGATGAAAGCTCAAAAGAAAGAGAAGGGAACGAAAAATCTGGAGCAGGGGTAGCAAGAAATTAGAGCGGATCCAGCCGGAACGTCTATGGCCTTAGTCCCCACAAAGAGTGAGGGGGGGGAAGGAGTGGAAGTGTCGACGTTGGGAAAGATCACTATGGGAAAAACTGTGAGGGCAAAGCATTTGTTTTAAATGCATGAAGACGGGGCATAGAATCAAAGAATGTCCCGTTTTAAACAATCATGGAATGCTAGGTAATCAACGGCCTGGTGAGGTGTTGCTCTGAAAGCGGCTGGTGAATCAAGCTCGGGTCGTAACCAAAAGGAGTATCGAAAGCACCTGGAAGGCATTTGCCCTTAAGTCTGACCATCTGAGGAGCCAGAGATTATAGAGCAGAAAGGTAATGTGATTACCGGGACCTTTGATGTGTGTAATTTACCTGCATTTGTATTATTTGATTCTGGAGCATCCCACTCTTTTATTTCAAATTATTTGCATTCCGCATAGAGCAAAAACCCAAAGTGACTTCATGTGATTTGAATGTAACTTTGCCTGATAAAACTACCTTCCGATGTAAGTATATGCTGAAAGAATGTGGTATTAGAATTGCGGAGGTGGATTTGAAGGCAGATTTGATAATGTTTGATTTGGTGTGTATGATGTGATTCTGGGTATGGATTGGTTGAGTAAAAATCGAGCTATAATAGAATGTTATACTCGAGTGTGAAACTTCGACCCTTCTTAGACGACCATTACCATCAGGGTTGGGATGGTGCTGTGGAAGCACATATTTGTCAGGTAACGGAACGAGGAGAAACTGAATCAAAATTGATGAATATACCGGTAATTCGAGAATTTCCCGATGTATTTCCGGAGGATTTACCAGGGTTGCCTCCACATCGAGTTGTGGATTTTCATATAGATTTGATTCCGGGAGCTACCCCGATCTCAAGAGCTCCGTATAGGATGGCGCCAGCTGAGATGGTAGAATTAAAGAAGCAATTAGATGAGTTGTTGCAGAAGGGATTATCAGACCTAGTGTGTCTCCATGGGAGCACCAGTGTTGTTCGTCAAGAAAAAGGATGGCTCCATGAGATTATGTATAGATTATCGGGAGATCAATAAGATCACGGTGCGGAATAGGTATCCTTTACCAAGAATTGATGATCTATTTGATCAGCTGAGGGGAGCGAGTGTATTCTCCAAGATTGATTTGAGGTCTGGTTATCACCAGATGAGGATTGTAGAGGAGGATATACCAAAGACAGCTTTCCGCACTCGATACGGGCATTACGAGTTTTTGTTATGCCATTTGGATTGACTAATGCGCCTGCGGCTTTTATGGATTTAATGCAACGCTATTTTAAGCCGTTCTTGGATCGATTTGTGGTTATCTTTATAGATGATATCTTGATATACTCAAGGAATCGTGAGGAACATGAAGGTCATCTGAGAACTGTCCTGGCTACACTCCAGAAGGAAAAGTTGTATGCCAAGCTTAGTAAATGTGATTTCTGGTTAGAGGAGGTGAAGTTTCTCGACATGTGGTGTCTAAGGAAGGATCTCTGTAGATCCGGACAAGATTAAGGCAGTAGAAGAGTGGCCAGCACCGAAGAATGTGTCAGAAGTTAGGAGTTTTCTGGGTTTAGCAGGTTATTATCGGCGATTTGTGAAGAATTTCTCTAAAATAGCATTACCCATCACAAGTTTAATCAGGAAAAACTCCCGTTTCCAATGGAATGAAAAATGTGAAGCCGCCTTCTTAGAGTTAAAGCGGAGGTTAACAGTGCTCCTATTCTGACCCTTCCCTCGGAACTGAGGGGTTTGAAATTTATAGTGATGCTTCTCAGGAAGGTCTGGGATGTGTGTTGATGCAGCATGGAAAGTGATAGCCTACGCGTCTCGACAGTTGCGCCTCATGAGAAAAATTATCCAGTGCATGATTTAGAATTAGCTGCAGTTGTCTTTGCTCTGAAGTTATGGCGACATTATTTGTACGGAGTTTCATGTAAGGTGTTCACGGATCATAAAAGTTTGAAGTATATCTTCACTCAAAAAGATATGAACATGAGGCAAAGAAGATGGTTAGAGTTGCTCAAAGATTACGACATCGACATTCAATATCATCCCGGAAAAGCAAATAAGGTGGCAGATGCACTTAGTAGAAGGCCAAGGAGTGAATTAAGTTTTTTGTCAGTAATGCCAGATGAACTGAGTAAAGAAATAGAGTTATTTGAACTCGTTTTAGTACGTTCAGGGGAAATTGGAGGAACCATTAATGCTTTAACGGTTCAACCTGATCTATACTCAGAGATTCGGGAAAAGCAAAGCAAAGACGCATTCCTGCAGGGTGTCAAAGAAAAGATTAAGAATGGCGTAACTCAGGAATTTGCTCAATGTGAAGACGGAAGTATTAGACTCAGGGGACGATGGTGTGTTCCCGAGGATCAGAATTTAAGACAGAGAGTTTTGAAGGAAGCTCATAGTAGTCCGTATTCAGTGCATCCTGGTAGGGACAAAATGGTGCGAGATCTTAAAAAATACTTTTGGTGGAGAGGCCTCAAGAAGGATGTAGCGAGATGTTTAACAGGTCAAAAAGTGAAGTTTGAGCGCCAGAAGGCACCTGGGTTGTTGCAACCATTACCTATTCCGATGGAAATGGGATTCTGTCTCAATGGATTTCGTGTCTGGGTTACCAAGATCTAGGAAAGGAAATGACTCAATTTGGGTAATAGTGGATCGTCTCACAAAACGGCGCGATTTCTTGCAATAAAGGGAACTTGGAATCAGTCGCAGATGGCTGATGCTTCATTCGGAAGTTGTTCGTCTCCATGGGGTGACCAGAGCATCGTTCTGATAGGGACCCTCGATTTCTGGCTCATTTCTGGGAGAAACTTCAGGAAGCTTTTGGAACAACATTGAAATTTAGTACGGCATTTCATCCTGCTACCGATGGTCAAACTGAACGTACAATTCAGGTATTGGAAGATATGTTGCGAGCTTGTGTTTTGGAATTCCAAGGGTCTTGGGAGATCATTTAGCTTTAATAGAATTCTCTTACAACAACAGTCATCAAGCCACAATAGGAATGGCTCCATATGAAGCCCTGTATGGTCGAAAGTGCCAAATGCCGATTTGTTGGGAAGATTTGAGGAATAGAGTACCTGTAGGACCAGAATTGGTTCAAGAGACTATGGATCAAATCCGAATAATCCGGGAAAAGATGAAAATCGCTCAGGATCGTCAGAAGAAATACGCAGACGTAAGAAGGAGGAAACTGGAATTTGAATTGGAGATAAAGTTTTCCTTAAAGTTTCCCCTACCAAAGAGTAAAGAGATTCGGTATTCGAGGCAAACTTAGTCCCAAGTTCATTGGACCTTATGAAATCTTGAAAAGAGTTGGTGAGGTAGCTTATGAAATTGCGTTGCCAACTGAACTGTCTCGCATCCATAATGTTTTCCATGTATCACAGCTTCGGAAATATGTGCACGATCCTTCCCATGTGTTATCTCATGAACCATTGCAACTTGATGAGACTCTTAGTTATGAAGAGAGACCGATCAGAATATTGACGACGCGAAAAGTTCTACGGAATCAGTCATACCATTGGTCAAGGTATTGTGGTCCAGTCAGGATTCGGAGGAGGCTACGTGGGAAAAGAAGATGATATGAAGCACCGCTATCCGCAACTTTTCTAAGGTACGGTTTAAGTTTCGGGACGAAACTTCTTAAGGGGGAACGTGTACAGCCGGTAAATAATAGATAGTATTATATTAAATAACTTAAATTGTGAATTTAAATGTGATCGTACGTAGATGATACGTATGATAAGCTGTGTGTAAAAATAATTTGTGCTTGTGTGTAATTAGTACTTAGAAAGAATTATATAATGATAATAATATTACTAAGTTACATGAGAACATTTAGTATCGATATATTATTTTAAGCAGTTGAGATGTGGAAATTGAGGACTAGTGGAAGATAGAAATCATGTTCAACTATTAGGCAAATTGGTGGTTGTGCTTAATAGAATGGACTTTGGATTCTTTAATATATATGGGTAAGATAATTAAGGAGTATATGTTATGGATGTTTTTGAGTAAAATAATCATCTTGGGAAGTTAGATCACTAATAGGCAATTGAATATAAAAATTAGGCTTAGGATATTACAAAAGAAGAACAGAAATTCCTGCAGAGGATCAAGTAGGAATGAAGACCTCATTTGGCTTATTGAAGAAGAGATCACGAGATATCAAATATACCCAGACTTAGTTCACATGCATACCAACACCTCATAAAAATTTCAGCACATTATCACGACAAAATCTTACTTCCGAGAACTCACCAATCTTCTTCTTCTCACTCGCCAACTCCTGCGAGATTGCAGAGCTTGGTTTCTTCCTTCGTTTTCTTCCATTTTCCTCTATAAAACATTGCATGCAAAACTTTATTCATGTTCTATACATATAAGAGCATATTGGGAAGCAAATATATCACCATTTAGTGGCCAAGAAGTTCAAGAAAAAGAACCATCTTCTTCAACCAGAAAAACAGTAGGTATGTTGATTTGTTTGGGTAAATTGAAGTACTTCCTTAAGTCAATCCTTATGAATTTTTGTGTGGATATAAATAGGTGTTTAAGGATTCAAATAAGTAAAAATCTCGTCCAAAGAGAAGGAGAAGTCGGATTATTGCTGTTAGAAGTGAAGGTACACATAAAACAACTCCATTTGGAAACCTAGTTATACAAAATTTGGTAAAATTATTGAGAACGATTTTGGGGATTTTCTTGGTTTTAGGTGATTATTACCTACTGTATATTAGTCTTAGATAAGGATTAACCATTGCATGTTCATAAATCAAGTGGAAAATTATGTTCTTTCACTACATTACAACTAGTTATGTGATTTTTGATGTTTTTCATGAAATTTTGTGTGTGATTGGAATTTGAAGTATTTTGGAATGATGTTGGTTGATGAAACAGTAGGTTAAGTGATGATTAATAGGTTTCATGTGTAGGTATTTATGATTAAAAAGTACATCTTATTTGATATTGATTTTTACTTAAAAGGGTGACTAAACTACCTTGATTTCATGTTTTATAAGATTATGTTTAGTAAATGAAAGTTGAAGTTTTGAGGAATATACCAAAGGTTCTTATCACTAAGCTACTGTATTTTAGTATTGAAACTTGTTTAAAGTTTCTCTTATTCAATGACACACCAAAGTAGAGTATTACACTTTAAAAACCGCAGTTTTAGAAACAAACGTATGTTAGTTTTTCGTTTGAGAATTTGGATAAATAATTTCCTTTACAATTGAGGAAATTTCCAGTAGGTTTAAGGTTGAAGAACTCCTAGTATAAATTTTAATGTTCAAATTGGAATTCAAGCTAAGTACATCTTTGTTTCCGGAATTTAAAACATCCTTTTACTTAAGATAACTCAAGTTCTTTACTAGATGGATTGTATGATCAAGTCTTGATTTCGATAAGTCTTATTACACCTAAAATTATCACTTAGCTACTGTCATAACCACCTTCACTCATTCCTATTGAAGTAACAAATCGTTTTCTTCCAATCACATAACATTGGTGACTTGTTTCGAAAGTGTGATAAATAGTTCTGAATTCTTTTTGCATAAAGAAGAGGAACGTGTGTATATGTGTGAGGACATGTCCGATAAAAGCTTGCAAGCGAATAAATAGTAGGAGTTTAACTCCGAATTGTGTGGAGGTTTGCATCTTGATGCACCTCACTGTGTGATATCTTCTTCTTACGCATAACTAGAAAACCGTTTTGACTCTGTGTGTGTATGGAGAAGTTTGGGATTATCTTTTAAACAGTGAATTGTGGAAATTCATGATGAGATGGTGTTTTCCAAAACATGGATTTTGCAAAGTAAATTTGAATTGTGAATACATTTTATTTTCAGCCACCATAATTAGTTTTGGGTCGATATGTGTACCAGCGTAAGCTGATTTTTGTTATGAACCTGTCCTGGTGGGGGCAGACTTTTGTGCAGGGAAAAGCAAGCTCAGGTAGTCAGATGGAAGGGCTGTAGTGAAGTCATGTCTCAACTATCATAGCAGATGCAAGCTTGAACATGATCTTATTTTGGAGTCTTACTTCTGTTTGTGAATACTGTTTGATTTATGTTAAAATCTTATTTTGGGTTTGTAATAACTAACCTAATTTCATGAGATTTGAATGTGAATGTTTAAATTAAGTGTAGCTCGTAGAGTTAACTCAGCCATATTAATGGGTTGACTCCAGCAGGTGACAGCCTCCGTAACGTTTGATTATGATTTTGCTTCCGCTATTGCTAGAAAGTATAGTTTTTAATTAATATTTAACATAAGCTAGGACGGGGGCTGTTACATTTGGATTGGTCTTTCTATACAGAAGCTTAACATCAATTGGTCATGGAGACACATTTCTCCTACCTTGTTGGATTTGATGTGGACCGACACTATGGTAAACACCTCTAACATATCATATATACTTAGTTTCATGTGTTTAATGGTAGTTTTGATTAGTAATACAAGATATAGACAAATTGAAACCAAAATAAGCTATTTTAGGCTATTTTGGGTCATTTTCCTTCCAAATGAATGAATATAAATAGTTTCATGCTAGTTTAAGTTGTGAACACCTCTAACATATCATATATACTTAGTTTCATGTGTTTAATGGTAGTTTTGATTGGTAATACAAGATATAGACAAGTTGGAACCAAAATAAGCCATTTTAGGCCATTTCGGGCCATTTTCCTTCCAAATGAATGAATATGAATAGTTTCATGCTAGTTTAAGTTGTAAACACCTCTAACATATCATATACACTTAGTTTCATGTGTTTAATGGTAGTTTTGATTGGTAATACAAGATATAGACAAGTTGGAACCAAAATAAGCCATGTTAGGCTATTTCGAGCCATTTTTCTTCCAAATGAATGAATATGAATAGTTTCATTCTAGTTTAAGTTGTAAACACCTCTAACATATCATATATACTTATTTTCATGTGTTTAATGATAGTTTTGATTGGTAATACAAGATATAGACAAGTTGGAACCAAAATAAGCCATTTTAGGCCATATCGGGCCATTTTTCTTCCAAATGAATGAATATGAATAGTTTCATGCTAGTTTAAGTTGTAAACACCTCTAACATATCATATATACTTATTTTCATGTGTTTAATGATAGTTTTGATTAGTAATACAACATATAGACAAGTTGGAACCAAAATAAGCCATTTTAGCATATTTTGAAAAACAGAATATGTTTCACATTCCCGACGAGGTTCCATACAAGAAGCAATACTTGTCTGCTGTGAACACTAGATGGAGGGTTTTAAGAGAAAATTGGTATCTGGTTGGATCACAATGACAAGAGTTAGATCAAAGAAAAATAAGTTAGGTGATAGTCCGCCAGATGTATACAAGCACATCAAGAAGGAGGATTGGGCCACTTTCAAAGAAAAGATGACGTCAAATGATGCTATAGTAAGTTTATAATCTAATTATTAACTTGGTTTTATTAATTTAAATAATATTATACTAACTTAATGTTTTTTTTTTGCAGAAAAAGCGAAGGTGCTCGAGAGCGCAAAAAAGAACACACATCATCACCACTTAGGTCAGAGGAGCTATGGGGATGCTAGAGAGTTGTGGAAGCAGGAGAAATTCGGACCAACTAGTTTTGATTCTGAATCGTCATCTAGTACACCATCCTCCTCGGTGTCCTCCACTTTTAACCGGGGTGATGAGTGGTGGTGCGTGATGCATAAGAAAGATCATGTTACTAAACAGCGATTTATTCCAGCCGAGGAAACAAAGATTGCAGCTGACAAATACGTATGTATATCATTATAATTAACTTTTAGTTTGACATGAATATTTTTTTCTTTTATTAACTACATTATTACTGATAACTTGTTTTTTGGGCAGTTGGAGTAAAAGGAGAAGCAAGCCAAGGGTGAGTTCATTCCGGTTCGTAACAGAGACGCCTTTTTTATGGCTCTTGGAGAGAAGCCAGATCATTCGGGTCGCTGTTATGGTTTTGGGGGCGTGAATTTTGGCTATACGAAGGCTTTTGGGTACGTACCTCATACGCACTATAGGAGATCGAGTCAGGAACAAGATGAAGCACTCATGCGGAAAATGAGTGAAAGGTGGAGGGAGGACATCGCCACATATATGCAGAATGTGATGATTTCACATCCCACTCAGCCACCTACACATCCACCTATCGGGCCATATCCTTCACCATCTGCTGGGCCATCTCTTTCACATGTACAGACACCTTCTTAGCTACCTACTCAGTCACCTACTGGGACATATTCTCTTTTTCCATCTCCTTCACATGTACAACCACCACATACTCAGCCACCTACTCAGCCACCTGTTGGGCTATATCATTTTTTCCCTTCACCATTTGTTGTGCCATCTCCTACACAGCCCACTCATCCACCTATTCCGTCATTTGTTCCACCATTTGTTGTGTCATCTCCTACATAGCCCACTCAGCCACCTATTCCATCATTATTTGTTCCACCGTCTGCTTCACCATCTGTTGGGCCATCTCTTAGGCCATATCCCGAGGTAGCTGCTTTATATCCCACTCAGCTACGTACTCCACTATCTGGACTGACACTCATTCTCCTTAGCTGAAGGTACATATAATTATTATATATACATGTGCTTTATACAAAAAATTATCTTATATACATTTCCTTTATACAAATAATTATCATATATACATGTGTGTTTTATTCAAATAATATCAAATAATATCTTATATACATGAACATTACGTTGTTGTTAGGACGAGGTTCCATGTCGATTGTATTTGATAGATCCAACTAGTGGAGAGACTTGTCTAGTGGCAGATGCATATTCTTATGCTTTTGATGAGACCACTACAGTTCATAGGTCTAGAATGATGAATGATCACCTGAAAGTGAAAATTCATCGAATTATAGAGAAATATGGTCATTTGCCACTACTTGTTCCTGTCCCTGCATATGAGATCGACACTACAGCTACTGCTTTGGGTACTTGAATGCAATGGCCAAAAAATTTAGCGCAAATTTTAAGTGATGAGGTAATTGTTCATATAGGCCTCCATTTTTGTAAAAATAATAGCTTTGATTTTAAAAATTTCATAATCTTATGCGCGTTTTGAAAAATAAGAATTAGGTTACACTGACACTTAAAAAACAAAAAGGGATTTTGGGGGAGGCTGTTAGATCTTCTAGCCAGCTGCATTCAGCCGGTTCGGCTTCTCATTTTACTCCAGTTATCGATGATCGATTGTTCTTGGACTCCCTCACTGAAGACTGTAGGGAGTTAGCAGATACGCTTGCCCTTACTGTCGCAGACGATGATGTTGTTGGTATTACCTTGCCGAGATCCTTGTTTTAGTATTCAAAAGATGATGGCACCTCTTTTCTAACCAAGGAGGATATTGGTCAGTTTTTGAAAGGAGAAATGATTAATATTTCTATTATCCAAGTGTACATGAGGTAACAATAATCAAAGTTATGATTTTTTTTTACATTTGGTAGTTGTTATTTTCACATGTAATTTACGTTTGCCAATTTTTAGGGCTACGCAGTCGGACTTGGATGGATTTGGGGATGCTATTGGACGTGTGTGTTGGATGTGTCTGCAAAGTACCGCTGTGGAAGTGCATGCATCGGAGGAGGTAATGAAGTACATTGTGCATGCTATGATGGGATCCGTCGATGTAGGTGCTAGTATCATGTTCGCACCAATCTTTCAAGAGTAATATTCTATCTTAATATCTACAAATATTGATTGTTGCATGATATGTGATTTTTTAAGTAATTATTGTTATTCAATCTTGCAATATCCATCATTGGATGCTCCTTGTCGTATGTCCCTTGCTCGGGATAATTTATACCTTCGATTCTGCCAGCTTTCACAAACCACGGAAGTTAAAGCTCAAAATGGCTATGATAGCGTAAGTTGATATACGTTTGATATACTTTAAACGAATTGAGATTATAACATACAACAATTAAAGACTAAATCATTTGATGTTGTGTTATCTAGTGCTTTTATAGGAGGTTTCGGATGAGCGGCTACAAAGTTCGTCGAGAGAAGCTTTTGTGGAAAAATGTTGAGATATATATAATAGAATTGCTTGATTCAATTAAAAGCTTACTTTTTTCTCATTATATGGTAAATTTTCTCATCTTCTTAAAATTTTTGATAAAGTGCCCGCAACAACAAGGAGGCACGGAGTGCGGTTATTTTGTGATGCGATACATTTTTGACGTACTCGCTTCAAATTTTGGTTCGGAGGATTTGGACAAAGTAAGTTCATATAATTATTCATTTCATATTTAATATATTTAACTATTTGATGCTAACTTTGGTAAATTATTTTCAAGTTGCTCAAACCTTTACGAAAGATCCTTATACGGAGGATCAAATCAATGAGGTGAAGAATAAGTGGGCAAGATACTTTATTAATGAGTGCATTGCGTAGGTTAGTTAGTTTATGTTAATTTTCTTTATTTTTTCTAACTTTAGACGAACATATACATTATTGCAACTTGTACCAACCAACATTGTAGTGATTTGGATTTCATGATATATATATATATATATATATATATATATATATATATATATATAATATATATATTATATATAAATATATATATATATATATATATATATATATATTACACGTTGGATTCGCTAAATATTTTTGTTGGATTATTAAATTGTATTTATGATGTTGGTTGTTGGATTGAATATGATGTTGGTTGTTGGGTTGAATATTGGATGATGGATGTTGTAGATGGTGGTTGTTTGATGGAATTTTGAATTTGCTTGGATGGTGGATCTTGGAGATGTTATTGGTTGTTGTACAGGTTAATTCTCAATTATGGGTTTATCCAATTTACAAACAGAGCTCTGCCGAAATTTATGCAAAAAATTTAATAGCATGTTGGCTTCCTCAAGGTTGCATATATAGCTTCCCAATCATTATTAAATACAATAAAAAAAAGGAATATTGTTGTGGTTTCTGGCCCAAAATCGCAGCAATATGCCTTTTAATATTTTTTAATAAGGAATATTGTTGCGGTTTGCAGCAATATTCCTAAGTAAATAATAGAAAAAAAGGAATATTTCTGCGGTTTCTGTGCCAAAACCGCAACAATATTCTATGTTAACTAGATAATACATAATAATATTGTTGTGAAAAACTCCCTTGGAAAAAAGGGCTCCCTCTCTACTACGATCTGTGTCGATAGTGCGTCCTCACCGTGCTGGTGCGCCTCCGTCGCGGCAGCCTCACTCCTTAGCCATGGCTGAGGAGATCACGAAAATCTGTTCAAAGTTACGTTTAGATGATGAGGAGAATACTATACTAAACCCTAATCGGGATTCGGAGAAGATTTCCCTTCTCTTATTTGGACGAATTTTAACGGAGCGAACCTATAACATCGAGGCTTTCAAACGAACAATCACGAACGTTTGGGGGCTGACTCATGGCGTGGCAATTAGGGTGTTGAGCCCTAATTTATATGCTTTTCAATTTTTTCACTAGAAAGATATCAAGAAAGTGATGCATGGGCGCCCTTGGTGCTTCAACAACATGTTACTTCTGCTAAAGGAGGCTGATGGGGAGGAGCAGCCGGACCATGTCACTATTAACCTCTCTCCTTTCTGGGTTCGTATTAAAAATTTGCCTTTTAATTATAGATCTTATGATATAATTAGGGCTCTAGTAGGAAATATGGGGGAAATTCTGGAACTCGAGGAGATGTTTTGGGGATTGGCAGATATAGAAGGGTTCAAGTTATGTTAGATGTTACAAAGTCGCTTCGTCGATTTCGGCGTTTGAAGGATCGACATGGCAAAGAGTTTCAGGTAGATTTTGCCTATGAGAGGCTTCCGTTTTTCTGTTTTGCGTGTGGGATAATGGGGCACTCGGAACGGGATTGTCAACTGGTGGCAGACGAGGATAAACAAGAAGGTTTGGGGTGGAGCTTGGGGTTGAAGACGACGCCTCGCAAGGGCCGCTCGAAAGAAATGGAGGAAGAGAAGCATTTAAAAGCTGTGAAAAAAATCTTGTTTGCGGTTGAAGATGCCAGCAAAATGGCGAATTTAAATTGTGAGGGGAGGGAACAACCTTTGACTATCATGGGTGCTAATCTCAAGGAGAAAAGTGATGATGGTGTGATGAAAAGTGATGATGTGGATTCGGTTAGGCATGTCTCTAGTGAGGGTAAGTCTTCTTTGCTTTTATCTAATATTGTAATACCACAAGTGTCAACATCTTCTGACACAGTGGCATTAATTGTCACTAATGGCGTGGGCTACCAAGAGCCACTTGCCCCCATATCTCCCCACCCTTTTGTATTTAATGCTTTGAAAACTCCTCCTGCCCCCACCTCAGTTAATGAAAATAATAATGTTGGTAATTTATGTCTCACCAAAAAGAGCCGTGGTAAAAAAATGGACAAAGATTACTCGTGGTAAATTGGTTGATAAAGGGGAACATGTACAAATGGATACTGATGAAACTGCTGTTATTAATAAAAGAAATTTGGAGTCTGACAATTTGGGGGAGGAATGTGTTTTGGGTGCTACGAAGCGAACTAAGCTGAGCTCTATGCATGATTTGTCTCCAATTCTGGCGGAGGTTGGTACGGACCAACCCCGCCCCTCATCATGAGTACTTTATGTTGGAACTGCCGAGGGCTGGGCAACCCTTGGTCAGTTCGTTAGCTCCGGAGGTGGAGTGTTTCCTATGCCCCCGATATCATTTTCCTCTCTGAGACAATGATTTGTAAGAATGCTGCGGAACTGATAAAGGATAAAATTGGTTACAAAAATGCTTTTGGGGTTACAAGTCAGGGAAGAGCAGGTGGATTGTGTATTTACTGGAAGGAGGAGGTAGATTTCTCTCTGGTCTCTTTTTCGAGCCATCATATTTGTGGAGACATTAGAGTGGAGGGGCAGATGTGGAGATTCATAGGGATTTACGGATGGGCAAAGGAAGAAGAGAAGTTTAAAACTTGGGATCTCATTCGTCATCTGTGTGAAAATATTTCATTACCGTTGCTTGTTGGTGGTGATTTTAGTGAGATTCTTAGTTATGATGAAAAGGATGGCGGTGTTGACCGTAATAGGCGTGAGATGGGTGCTTTTAGAGATCTGTTAGATGACTGTGCTCTACGAGATTTGGGGTTTGACAACCCACGATACACTTGGGAGAGGGGACTTTCGGTTACAACTCGTATCCGCGAAAGGCTAGACAGATTTGTGAGTAACTTGGAATGGACTCAGATTTTCCCTAACCATGGCGTCGAAAACCTTCTTCGCTACAAATCTGACCATTCCCCTATTGTTACCCGGCTTAAAGCCGCTGCTACGGAGCGGGGCAAAAGACGAGGGTTTCGTTTTGAAACCTGTTGGTTACTTGATGCTGGGTGTGAGGAGGCGGTTAAGGAGGTGTGGGAGGCCTCTTCTGGGGACAAAATTACACGGCGGCTCTCACTGGTGGGATCCAATCTTGTGAAGTGGAGTTCAATTCATTGCAGTAACCTGAGTGACAAAATAAAAAAGGTGGAAAAGGCTCTTGGGCGGGCGCAACAGAAGGATATCACGGAGGCTAGCTTCTCAATATTTTCACCATATCGCGGATCTTGAAAAACAGCTTGATGAGTTAAATGAGAAACAAGAGGCCTATTGGTACTTGAGATCTAGAGTAGCTGAGGTTAAGGATGGGGATAAAAATACTCAATATTTTCACCATAAAGCTTCTCAGAGGAAGAAAAGGAATTTTGTGAAAGGGCTCCAGAATGATGACGGGGTCTGGTGCTCGGAAATTGAGGAGATTGAAATTTTTTTTGCAAATTACTTTAGTACTATATTTACCTCTTGTAATCCTTCGGATGTTAATTTACAGCATGTTTTACAGTATATCTCTCCTATTGTTTCTGATGATTGTAATTGTGCTCTACTAAGACCCTATACCAAAGATGAGATTTATGCAGCTCTTTCACAGATGCATCCGTGCAAGGCCCCTGGTCCTGATGGAATGCATGCGATTTTTTACCAGCGGTTTTGGCACATTATCGGAGATGATATCTCGGATTTTGTCTGTGGCATACTTCACGGGCATCACTTCCCTGCTGATCTGAATTGCTCAAACATTGCCCTAATTCCGAAGGTTAAAGACCCAAAAGTTGCTGCTGAATTTCGACCTATTGCTCTCTGCAATGTGTTGTACAAGTTAGTCTCAAAGGCTATTGTTCTGAGGTTAAAAGATTTTCTCCCTGATATTGTTACTGAATATCAGAGTGCCTTTGTGCCGGGTCGTTTGATCACTGACAATGCTCTCATTGCAATGGAAGTGTTTCATTTAATGAAGCATAGAAGCAGGAGTAGAAGGGGTACTATTGCTATGAAGCTGGATATGAGCAAAGCCTACGATAGAGTTGAGTGGGGCTTCCTCAGGAAGATGCTGCTTACTATGGGGTTTGATGGACGATGGGTTAACTTGATCATGTGGTGTGTTTCTTCTGTCTCTTATTCTTTCATTATTAATGGAAGAGTTCGGGGTTCTGTGGTCCCCAATAGAGGTCTCCGCCAAGGTGACCCTCTGTCTCCTTATCTCTTTATTCTGGTTGCTGACATATTTTCTAAGATGATTCAGAAGAAAGTTCAGGAGAAACGGCTTCATGGTGCAAAAGCTAGCCGCAGTGAACCAGAAATATCTCATCTTCTTTTTGCAGACGATAGTTTACTTTTTACAAGAGCCACCCGTCAGGAATGCTTCGAGATAGTTGATATTCTCAACAGATATGAATTGGCATTCGGGCAGAAAATTAATTATGAAAAATCGGAGGTCTCTTTTAGTAAGGGAGTAAGGGTCGAACAAAAGGAAGCTCTTATGGGAATTTTGAAGATGAGGCAGGTAGAAAAACACGAGAAATACCTTGGTATCCCTTCTGTCGCAGGAAGATCGAAGAAATTAATTTTTGCTTCTCTCCTTGATAGAATTTGGAAGAAACTCCAGGGGTGGAAGGAGAAATTACTGTCGAGAGCGGGGAAGGAGGTGTTATTGAAAGCAGTCATTCAAGCGATCCCTACCTACCTTATGGGAGGTTATAAACTTCCTACTATGATCATCCAGAAAATTCAAGCTGCTATGGCTCGCTTTTGGTGGGGAAGTTCAGATACAAAACGGAAAATTCACTGGAAAAATTGGGAGGCAATGTGTACATTGAAATGCTTGGGCGGAATGGGTTTTAAAGATCTAGGGGTGTTTAATGATGCCCTGCTGGGACGACAGGCTTGGCGTCTCATTCATGCG
Source organism: Beta vulgaris subsp. vulgaris (assembly GCF_026745355.1). Classification (NCBI taxonomy): domain Eukaryota; kingdom Viridiplantae; phylum Streptophyta; class Magnoliopsida; order Caryophyllales; family Amaranthaceae; genus Beta; species Beta vulgaris. The sequence goes on along the minus strand of NC_079204.1, from coordinate 43,093,007 downwards.
CCTCAGTCTCTGCTTAGCCGTGTTCTGAAAGCTAAGTATTACCCATCCTGTGAGTTCCTTGATGCCTCGCTTGGTTATTCTTGCAGCTACTCTTGGAGAAGTATATGGAGTGCAAAAGCATTGGTGAAGGAAGGATTGGTTTGGAGGGTGGGAAATGGTCAAAGCATTAATATTTGGGAGGCCCCCTGGGTTGTGGATGAGAATGGTAGATACATTACTTCCCCTCGAAACAACGATATCACCATGGTGCAGCATCTTATTGATCCGAATAACATTGAATGGCGTTTCGATGTCATAGATGCAGTTTTTAACGAGCGGGATAAAAAATGCATACTTGCGATACCTTTATGTTCCTCTTCCCCTCATGATATGTTGTCATGGGCTTTGACGAAAGATGGTCACTATTCTGTTAAAACTGCCTACATGCTCGGGAAAGGATGCAATTTGGAAAATTTTCACAGCGCTTGGGTCGATTTGTGGAGCATGGAGGTTAGTCCCAAGGTCCGTCATTTTCTCTGGAAATTATGCACCCACACGTTGCCTACGCGAGGAGTTTTGTTCCATCGACATCTAATTGATGAGGAGGTCTGTCCTTGGGGTTGTGGTGAGCATGAATCTACTTATCATGCTATCTTTTTTTGCCCGAGATTTGAGGAGTTGTGGATGGATAGTGGATGTGCGAGAATGCGGGACAATAGTGATTGTGACATAATGTGTGACCTGGTGGCGAAATGGAAGCAGCTAGATTCGCGGATACGGGTGAAAGGACCTTTCTTGATGTCGTGTATTTGGGGAGAAAGAAACAACAAAGTCTTTAACAACAAAATCACCCCCAATAGTGTGTTGTTACGTAGGGTGGATCGATTGGTCGAGGAGTATGGGAAGTATGCTGTGAATATTTACCGACGGCAGGGAGTGGTAACACAAAGTCTTCGGTATTGGAACCCTCCATCACCAGGGTGCTGGAAAATCAATGTGGATGCATCTCTTGCTACTGAAGGATGGGTGGGCCTGGGTATTATTGCTCGTGATCATCTAGGTGGAGTTCGGTTTGCGACTACTCGGCGTACGAGAGCCTTTTGGTCGCCTGAAATCGCAGAGGCCAAAGCTATCGAAATGGGAGTGAGACTTGGGAAGCGATTTGGGCTGGTGAATGTTGTCATTGAATCCGATTGTTTGACTGTGATCAACAGGCTGCAAAAAACCTCCTTCTACCTCTCGGATCTAGATAATGTATTGTCTAATATTTTTTCAATGAGTTCTAATTTTCATTCCTTAGGTTGGTCTCATGTGAAAAGGGATGGTAATTTTGTATCTCATCATTTAGCTAAGCTAGTACCTTTCGGGGTTGAACAAATTTGGGAGAACCACTTTCCTTCTGAAGTGGCTCCCTATATTCTTATGGACAATTTGTCCCATGATTAATCTAGCTTGAGCTTTTCCCCTCAAAAAAAAAAATATTGTTGTGGTTTGGCCTAAAAACCGCAACAATATTTGTAGATATTGATGCGGTTTAAAACCGCAACAATATAATTATTACTTATTGCTGCCCCCTTAATTGTTGCGCGCCCAAAACCGCAACAATAGGCCACTTTTTGACCGCAGCAATAAGCATGTAACGGTTGAAAATAGGGGTGTAGATATTTAAAAATTCAGGGATTTGCTCGAGTCACAGCACTAATATATATATAAAGGAGGAACTTTTCGGGAGCATAGGGAGCTCCTCAAGATTTCGAGGCCATAGAGCGCGCACGTAGGATTGTCATGTCATAAAATTTTATTTTAATCTTTTATAAAAATAGAGTACTACATAGATTTAAATACATAAGAAGTTCTAGATAAGCTAAAATTTGAGTTTGGTATTGCATGAACTACCTAAATTATTATATTAAGTAAATCATGTATAACTTTTTCTACGTAATTCAGAATATTTAAATTTTTGTTTCATTGGATAATGCTCGAAATATGCTTTGAAATATGCTTTAAAATAAGATCTATTTACAATATAGTTCTACAACTTATGAAATTGAGAGCGCCAAGTAGGATTCTCATGTCATTACTTTTTGTTTTTAAATATTTTAAAAAATAGAGTTTTACATAAATTTAAATACACATAAGAAGTTTTAGATAAGCTAAAAATTGGAGTTTGATTTTGCATGAATAACCTAAATTATTATATTATGTAAATTGTGTATAATTTTTGCAACGTAATTTGAAATATTATAATTTTTGTTCCGTTGGATAGTGCTCGAAATATGCTCCAAAAAGATCTATTTACAATATAGTTCTACAATACTTATGAAATAGAGAGCGTCATATAGGGTTGTCTTGTAATTAATTTACATTTTAATTATTTTATAAAAGAGAGTCCTACATATATTTGAATACATAAAAAAAAGTTTTGGATAACGAAATCTCTTTTACAAAAATAGAGTTCTACATAGATATATATATATATATATATATATATATATATATATATATATATATATATATATTATATATATATATATATATATATATAAGCTAAAATTAGAGCTTGAGTTTGCATGAACAGCCTAAATTATTATATTATGTAAATTGTGTATAACTTTTGCTACCTGATTCGGAATATTATAATTTTTGCTCCAATAGATAGTACTCGAAATGTGCTTTGAAATAAGATCCAGTTATGATATAGTTCTACAACTTATGAAATAGAGAGTTCCATGTAGAATTGTCATGTCATTAATTTTTATTTTAGATATTTTTAAAAATAGAGTTCTACCTAGCTTAAAAAAATACATAAGAAGTTCTAGATAAGCTCAAGTTAGAGTTTGATTTTGCATGAACAACCTAAATTATTATATTATATAAATTGTATATAAATTTTTCTATGTTATTGGGAATTATATTATAATTTTTGTTCCATTGGATAGTGCTCGAAATATGCTCCGAATAAGATCCATTTAAAAAAAAGGTCTACAACTTATGAAAGAGCGCCAGGTAGGATTGTCATGTCATTAATTTTTTTTAAAAGATTTTTAAAAATAGAGTCCTATACATATATTCAAATACATAAAAGGAGTTGTGGATAACGAGAAATTATAGTTTCTTTTTGAATAAACAACCTAAATTATTATATTATATAAATTGAATATAATTTTTGCTACCTAATTCAAAATATTATAATTTTTCACCATTTGACAGTGCTTGAAATATGCTTCAAAATAAGGTCATTTACAATATAATTTTACAACTCATAAAAGAATATATAACTAGATGAATGTCTTTATTCTTTTAAATAAATATAATAATAGTTATAACTATAGTGTATTGTATGTGACTATAACATTTTATCATAGGTTCAACTTACATAATTAAACATATTATCTTTCAAAACCTCAATCTTACGAGTCCGGATCCTCTAGAGTTTTAATAAAATTCTACAATGTAGAGTTGTATAGGAACCCTACATTTTAAAATCAAGAGCGTGTATTGGTGAAAGGGGGAAATAAGGGGGTGAATTTTGATAAGAAAAAATAGATTGGGTTTTGGAAAGATAATATATGAGCTATTGATTTTTTTATTTAATGTTGATATTGCTCAAACTCTACATTGTATAGTTCTTCTAGAGGATCCAAACACTAGTCTTACTCAACTGAACCAAAACAATTTAGTATTCTAAAAAAAATTATTAAGAAACTTTTGTTGTTACAATAAAAATTAAAATCTATAGTGATATGATGAAAAAAATTAGAGTATGGTTTTACAAAAACAACCTTAGAATATATTATAGAGAGCTCCACCTAAGCATGACATGCCATTCTTTTTATTTTTTATTTTTTTTAAAAAATAGTATTTAACATATATATAATTACCCCTCATGATTTCTTTACAGGGAATTAGCAGGCTACTCATTCCAACAAGATGTATCTTTCTTTTAGGGAGCTCATTTCCTTAGTTACTCTACAGTTAAGCATGTTTGGCTAGGAGTAGTCCAGGGATGGGTGACCTCCTGGAAGTTTCTCAGGGTGCACATGAGTGAGAACAAAATGCGCTGGAGGAACTTGTGTTGGTTATTGAGGACAGTTGTTGGCCCTTGATGCGTATTCGTGAAGATAGACTTGACTCCGAAAGAGTCGGGGTGTTTCATAATGGGTTAGGGTTTAGGGTTAATAATGGCAAAATGGTCAATAAATCTAACTACAAGTTGATGTCCGTTAGAAAAAGGATACTTGGTGAGCGTATTCAGAAAATCAGGTGTATATGGTGAATATCTGAAACATTGAGGGTATATGGTGAATTTTGTCATTTGTCAAGGGTATTTAGTGAAATCTTATACTACGCAGTTTCTATTTTTTTTATTGTTGTGGATTACATGGAGTAAAATACCCTTAGTGAGAGCGCCACATGGCACCATTCATTGTTTACGCACACCTTTTAATATATTAGTACTAATTTTGAAGCCCGTGCGTCACTTTGACAAATTTTTTGTTAAAATTATTGATTTTTTTGTTAACATTGTTGATTTTTTGTTGATGTGAAATGAGATTTTTTAACACAATTGTTATATAATTTCTCTATTCTTTTTCTATTGCAACAATTACCGCATTTTGAGTAGTTTCATCTATTCGAATTACTTAACTTTGGTATAAAAAAAAAGCAACTATAGTTAACAACATCACCTTTACTTTATGTCAATAAACCATCATTAATTACTCAAATTGCCTCATAAAATTACGTTTACTTTATTAACGATTTACTTATCCCCAACTCTAGTTTTACCCTCTTTGCTAAACTATCCTTTTTTTATTTTCTTACAAACCATGCCCAAACTCATTGTGCAGTAGAAAAAGACAAAAAGTATTTATCGTTATTCTAGATTCGTTATTGTGATATATAGATTTTATATTTTTAATGTTCAATTGAATATTGTATCTAAGTCTACTATTAGATAGTATCCCAATAATTGGTATGACTAACAATAGCTAACACATTTTTAATATGAAAAATACCTAAATGATACTTTAAGAAAGTATCGGGTAAAAATTTAATAGATGCAGGACAAAAAGAATAGAGAAAAAAATATGAGTGTCAGCCACAACTTCAACCTTTAATTATTAGCATACTAAATTTAGTAAAAATTTCGATAATCCTACAACCACAATTGAAGGGGAAATCGCGGGGGTGAGGGATTGGGCTGGCAGGGATGAGGGGATGGGCTGTTGCAGTGGTGGAGGGGATGGGGAGGGGTGTTGCTGCGGTGGAGGGGATGGGGAGGGGTGTTGCTGCAGTGGAGGGGAAGGGGAGGGGTGCTTGTAATAATCCGTATTGTTGGGAGTTATTCTTTTTAAACAAGAAAATATAAAGAATATAATCGAAAAGCATTTTAACATTATAAACCTACAATTATAACTTAATTATGCAACCTACTTTGTATACCTAATTATATTAGGGTTTGGTTTTATTTTATTTTCGAAATATATAAAATAAGAAATAGGAAGTTGATTTGGGAACAAATCCTACTAGAATTAGGTTTGCCACCCTATAAATAGAATAGAAGGAGAATAAAATAAGAATAAAAAAAATCAGAAACCCTAACCCTTACCCAACCGTTTTTCCTCCCTTCTCCCTCAAAAGAATTCTCTCTCTCCTCCCTTCTCCTCTCTCGACCCTCTTCTCCTTTCTTTTTCCCTGAATCGCCGGCAACCTCGAGTGTGCTTGGGGGTTGTGTTCGAACGAAGGCGTCGAGCGTGCGAAGCCGGCGAGTCGTGCGAAGTGGTGCGAAGATGAGTGAGTGTCGAGGGCTGGGCGCGAGTGCGAGCGTTGTGTGTGCGAACGTTCGACTGTCGCTGCTGTTGGGGTCGCGCGAGGTAGGCGACCGTGTGGTGCGAGTGTGTTGTGCGAAGGGTTGTATTTTTTTTTTTTTTTTTTTTATAAGGAGAGAAAAACTTAGGAGACCCCATCAATCTGGAGGCCACCCTAAAACATCCTTTCGGATGAGGAGAGAAAAATCACGCGAGTACGGAGGAAACGAGTAAAGCAGAGAGGAACACGAAAACCCCTTGTGAGCCATGAAATCTGCTGCCCGGTTCGCTTCCCTAAAGATGTGATAAACCCTGCAAACACTAAAACGACCAATGTCAGTAATAATATCCTCAACAATCATTTGAATTTCCCAAGGAGTCTTCCACACAGACTTAACCGCATTAATAACGGACAAATTATCTCCCTCAATAATGAGATTACCGATATCTAAAGAGAGAGCCCCTCTAATCCCTTCCCTTAACCCCCAAGCTTCCGCTTGAAGAATAGAGGAGAGAGGACCAAGTGACTTCGCTCCTGAAAGAAGAACTGAGCCCTCAGCATCCCTGATAACAAACCCACAAGAACAGAGACCCGAATTGAGCAGAGAACCATCAAAATTAAGCTTACAAAAACCTTGAGGAGGAGGAGTCCAGATGAGATTGGGCCCAGAACGAGGTCCCCTTGGCCGAGGAGAACTAGTCGAGGACCCCGCATAGGACTGGACAAACCCCTCCGAGCCAGCATGAACCCACTGAGACTTAAACTTATGAATAATAGCCGAAGCTTGAAACGGAGAAACGCTTTCGTTATTAAAGATTGTTTTGTTTCTAAAGAACCAAACAAACCACCAAACAATCGCTAAAGAGCAGATCTCTTCCAATTGAAGACAATCATGAATCTGATGCAAAGCAGCTCTAAAAGGCAACGAAGAATCGATACCTAAAACAGCATGAAAAGGTGGCCACCCATATTTATCGCAAAGCATAGCCATGATATCAATCACAAACGGGCAACAGAAACAAATATGGGAAGCAGATTCCGAGTGAAAATCACAAAAAACACATTCTTGGGGAAGGAAAACGTGACTTTTTTCCAAACGCTCTTTAGTAGAAAGGCCATCATTACATGCTTTCCACAGGAAATTTTTAACTTTAGGGGGAACATTAAGCTTCCAAATCCACACATATTCTACCCTAACATCACTAGAAATGGAGAGTCCCTGAGCAAGCAAGGCCCCAGACTTCACTGAATACTCCCCATCCGGAGACAAACCCCAGCAAAGATAGTCAACTTGCGGGTTCGAAGGCAGAAAAACCAAAAGCACCACCTTCACCAAATCCAAAGGGAGAAAAAGGCGGAGCTTAACACTGTCCCAACAACCATCAGCTGTGATAAAATCACAAACCCGAAGGTGACTAGAGTTAGGAGGAGGCTGCAAAACAACACTCAAGGGCTTTTGGAAAAGCCAATTATCATCCCAGAACCGGATGTTTTCGCCATTACCAACTTGCCATCTTAAACCCTGGGCAAAAACAGAACGAAGCTTCATGAGGTTTCTCCATTGCCACGAAGCAATAGAAGAAACTTTATGAGACAAAAGAGCTTGATTCTTGACATATTTCCTACACACCAGCTGGACCCACAAATTATTAGGGTCTTTCAGAAGCTTCCATAACAGCTTCATTTGGAGAGCTATATTATTAGGCTCCGCTTTGCGCAAGCCAAGGCCACCCATATTTTTAGGTCTACAAATCCGATCCCACCCCACCAAGTTAGAGGATGAACAGACGGAATCTTTGTTCCAAAAAAATTCCGATAAGTTTTATCCAGCTTATTGAGAATACTCTTAGGTAAATAGAAACTTTGCATTTGAAAATTAGCTTTTGTAGCTAAATTAGACTGAATAAGGACAGTTCTTCCTGCTTGAGAAAGAGAATTAGCTTTCCATTTGGGAAGCTGAGAATCAACTTGGGCTACGACTTTCCCAAATGTTTCTTTAGTAACCCGTTTACTGATAACGGGGCATCCTAAGTATTCACCTAGGTCCTGAGTCTCCTGCATGCCTAGGATTGAAGCAAAATTCGCCTTAAGAGCCTGGGAAACATTAGGAGAAACTTGAAAGGCTGATTTATGATAATTAACCATCTGGCCAGACATAGAACAGAACTTGTCAAGAATCATTCGAATAGCCACACAACTTTGATCTGTTGCTTTTGCAAAGATCATAGTATCATCCGCAAATGTCAAGAAGGGTATCCTCATCCTTGAACTACCAATAGGAACACCAACAAGCTTGTCGGGTTGAACACTAGCAAAGGAGAGCTGACGAGCTAAAAGCTCGGCACAAAGAATAAATAAATAAGGAGAAAGAGGATCTCCTTGACGAATTCCTCTAGAAGGAACAAAGGAGGAGCCAGGAATTCCATTAACTAAGACAGAAAAGGAGGCAGTAGACACACACGTTTTTACCCACTGGACCCAAACAGGATCAAAACCCAGCTGATCAAGCATCGCGAACAGAAAATTCCATTCTAGACGATCATACGCTTTCTCCATATCAAGCTTGACAGCTATCCACCCATTTTTCCCAGATTTCCTTTGAAAGGAATGGAAGACCTCATGAGCTATAAGAATATTATCCTGGATAAGCCTGTCCGGGACAAAAGCTCCTTGAAGAGGGTGGATAATTTTCCCCATTACAACTTTGAGACGATTGGCTATAATTTTTGAAATTATCTTATAAATCGTCGAACATAAACTAATAGGCCTAAAATGGTTAGCTGACGATGGATTATCAATTTTGGGAATAAGAGCAAGAAAAGTATGATTGATTTCTCGTAAAATTTTACCCGAATGAAAGAAGGCTTGGACTGCACGGATAACAGAATTACCCACGAGAGTCCAATACTTCTGAAAGAAAAACGGGGGAAAACCATCTGGGCCAGGAGATTTATCAGGGGCTAAATCAAATGTTGCTAATTTGATTTCCTCACCAAGATCGGACTGGTCAAAAAGAAATTATCCTCCGAAGAGAAATTGGGAGATAAGCTCAAAATCATCAGAAATACTAAACGAGCAGCTAGGGTTAGACACAAATCGTTCCTGAAATTCTTTCGTAATTTCACTCGAAATATCCGACGGATTAGAAAGAACGACATTACTAGCTGACGTGAATTCCTTAAGTTGATTGCGGTTGCGACGGATAGAAGCATGGGCATGAAAAAAACTAGTATTAGCATCCCCATTGGTTAGAAAGTTTGATTTACTTTTTTGCTGCCAATAATCACGACTATAAGATAAAAGCTTAGACCTCTTATTAAGAAGAAGATCTTGAGAATGTTGCAAACTAGTATCATCCTGGTTAGCAACTAAGGCAGCTTGAACCACCACAGCTTTTATCAACAAGACGAAGTTGAAAAAATATTACCAAATTGCGTTTTATTCCATTCTTTAGATTTTGCTTTTAAGAGTTTACACTTCTTGACAAGACAAAACATATAGGAACCAGAAAATTTTTGGCACCAAGTTTTTTTAACTAAAATATCATAAGCCTTACGAGAACACCACATTTTCTCAAAACGAAAGGGAGGTGCTTTGGACTGAACTGGAGAGAGATAATCTAAGGAAATAATACAATGATCAGAACTAGTAAAATTATAGTGTTTGATTTTTGCCGCTGGAAATTGCGAAATCCAAGACAAACTTGCAACTGCCCTATCAAGTCGCTCGTAAATATTATGAGATCCCGATTTTTTCTTCCTCCAAGTAAATGGAGGTCCTATAAATGGTAGCTCACTAGCACATATATTATCAAAGAGATGAGAAAGCGTTGTTGCTCGAGATTGACTATAGCAGGCACCCCCCATTTTATCACTCGAGTTGGTGATCTCATTGAAGTCACCAATAACTAAGTACGGGGACTGCAAACTATTGATATACATAATCAACTCAGCCCAAAAATCAGCCTTTTGAGCTTGTCTAGCAGGTGCGTAAATAAAGATAACAATAAACGAGAAATCTAAATTAAGCAAGACAAATTTACAGGCAATAAACCTCGAAGACTTATATATTACATTAATTGAGAATGGGTTAGAATTACAGCTCTTCCATAGGACCCAGATCCCACCCGCAAAACCATGGGTAGGAACAAAATCAAAGCATTGAAATCCACACTGATTTACAGTAGCTTGGGAAGGGGGGATTTGGGACTTTGTCTCACAGAGCATCATTACTTTAACATTATTAAAATTACAAAAGTCTTTTACCTCTGGGAAGGCAGATTTTCTTACAATACCACGAACATTCCAACATGATATCGACATCCAAAAAATTTAACGGACCCAAAAAACATTTTTAGGAGGGGAGCTAAACATCAGTTTCTCTTCCTCTTCAGAGCTGAAGAGGCATCATCACTCTCCATATCATCAGGGCGCCTCTTAGCAGAACCAGACTGAGAAGAAACAACTAAGGGGAAAGATGGATCCATCCCCAAATGCTCAATTTGCCTCACCATAAAGTTGTCTGACGTAAGAGACTGAAAGGACTTATCAGCATAATCATCCAGATCATCAAAATGATCATCATCACCAGCATCAAGCAAGTAGGTATCATCATTAGACTTACCATTTTCAGGAACAAAAGCAATATGAGATTCAAACTCTGAAACCGTAGGGAGCAGATGAGGGTCCCCAATCAGTTCAGCAGCACAGAAGACTCTGAGTGGCATGGGAGAGCAAATGGGGGACAAGCTTTCCCCTTGGATAGTAGTTTCATTCCCAATAGGATCAACAGGAGGGACCTGAGCAGGAGGATGCAGAAATCCAGCCTCATCACTAGAGGAGTCAGCATCATCAATTAGACTAGGGTGAGCAATCACCAACTTACCTTTTCCCTTCCCATATTTGGGTGGAGGGGGGAGCTTATCATCAAGCTTTAACTTTGCAACAGAAACAGGAACATCATTGATAACAACACCCTTCACAGAGGGAGTAGGCAAAATATCAGGAGCTTTATTAAAAGAGTTTCTATTTTTAGCAGAAGGGTACTTTGAAACCGGGTTCTTTTGAAAGTGCCTGGACTTAACATGCACCACACTTGCTAGCTCAGCAGTGGTAGCATGGGAAACTTGTCCAGCAGCTTTCACCATAGACTGATAAAGATGTTGCTGTTTAGGATTTTTCACAAGTTGAACCGTTACTTCTTTTTTAGGAGCATTTAATAAAGGACAAACCTCAATAGAATGGGCCTGCTCACCACAAAAGGAGCATCCAGAGGAGAAATCCTCGTACCACACAACATAGCCATGAACCAGGTCACCAACCCTGCACACCTCAGCAAACTCCAATAGAGGACCTTTAATATTGACACGAACACAGGCTCGCCAAACCGGATCTTATTTTCTCAGAAGAGACCTTTGATCCAATTTGACCAAAGAACCAATCTCGTTAGCAGCAAGAAGGTTAGAAATTGACTCAAAGTTAAGTAACTCTGTGGGAAGACGGGGGATTCTAATCCAGAGATCCACCCATTGAATCTCTTCAAGGTAGGGATCAAAAAGAGGCTTCCAAGGACATAAAACAAAGAGATCCCCTTGGACATGCCAAGGTCTCTCATTCCATACCATAGATAAATCATGAGGATTGGAGAACCTCAGTAATACCCAGTTATTACCCATGTCAAGGTAATCAATTTCACCCTTGACAAACTTCCAGTCAGACTTTGTGCGTGCAATAATGGTACGCAAATCTAGAGGGGCAGACAACATTTTGCCAAACAGACAAGATTTTGTAAGCTCAGCAATATCAAGCTTGACTTGGGGTAAGTCATCAAGCACAACATTTTCAGCTAACACAGTAGGGGGAGGGGATCACTAGAAATAACTTTTTCATTTGAAGGGGCAGTAGGAGACACAGTTTGAGAAGGAAAGGGCAAACCAGCCTCATATAGCTGGACAGAACTACTAGGGTTAGTTAAAATTGCTTCCTTAAAGGAACTTGGCATTACCATCTTAAATGAGAACAACCAACTATTAAAGAGAAAGAAGACAAGCAGAAGGAATTTGAAAGAGAGTAGATAGTGAGAAGTGATAAACAAATTTACCTGGGACTGCCTTAAATAGGCAGTTTGGGATACCTTTGCAACCACATGACTGAAGAAAGGGAAGAAAAACCCCTCTCTGAAGCAGTCCATCGCAATAAATGAACTGAACACACAGTTAGACCCTATAAGGTCTAATTGCCAAAAAAACTTGCCATAAATTTCTTCTTCTGGCACCAGCAACAAAAGAAAGGAGAGATAAAGCACGCCACGCGAACAATTTGAGACAAGCCATTGATGAACCCTCACAATCGCATTAAATGCCCCAAAGCAGAAAACCCTAGCTGCTCCCCCTAGCTTGTACTTGAATTGGAGTAGGTAGTAACCTTTAATCCAAAGAAAGGAAGATTTATGGACACTAATCAAGATTTGGTGTCTGCACCGGGAGAAATAAAGGGAATTATTACCCTGACTACCTAAACGTGTTTCTTTGAGAAAAGCAAAAATAGGGTTAACCCTAGGAAATTGATTTGGGGAAACCCAAATCTCATCATTATACCACAATAACAGCGTGGTTAGCACAACTGCAGAAAATAACCAAGCAATTGTAAAGAGGAGAAGAGATATCGGAGTACTATTTTGGAGATTGACAGGCGAAATATCAGAAATAGGGGGGAGAGGAGGGAAAATGATTTGGGGGTTTTCGGGGAAGCTGGGAGAATCGCCCAGACTTTCTCTCACTAACATACTTTTTTTCTTTTTGGCTTTTTTGTGCGAAGGGTTGTATAATCCCCCACAATTTTAAAGAATTTTCATAAATATATTAAAGTATCTATGTAGTTATATTTAAATCCAAATGAGTTTGGAAAATGATTTGACTTTTAAAAAGGGTTGACTATTTTATAAGTCAAGTGAAATTATTTTTCATAGCTTAATAAAATTAGAAATATTTTTAAATTAAGCATGTTTTAATAAGAGTTTTAATTATTAAAAGCGTATTTGAAAAGGAAGCTTAATGAAATCGAAAGCCCAAAAGTGATAAAAAGAGAAAAGGGTTATTTGATGACTAAAGTCCTAATGAGCCCATCTTATTAGTCATCAAAGTTTCATTTATTAAAATCTCTTTTCCTAAGCCCAAAAGGAAAAGCCTCTATTTAAATATCCTAAAAACCCAAATTTTTACCCTACACAATCTATTTCTCTCTCCTCTTTCCACGTGATCTCTCTCTCACTCGGCGCTTTTTCTCTCTCTTCTTCTTTGTGTGCGTCGTTCTTCGTTTCTTCTCAAAAATTGTTTCTTCTTCTTCAAGTAATGTTTCTTGTTGAACAAGAAACGTCACAAATCTTTTCAAGAACCAAGTTATTGCTGGCGCCGGTCCCTTTTTGCTGCCACTGCTGTCTGGCGCCCTTCCTTCTCCATTGTTGTGGTTGTTTTTCTTTTCTTCCACTCTAAGATTCCATTAAAGTATTAGTTTTTATATTATTTTATTATTTATTAGCATGTTTACGATTTAAATTATTGTTTTATATGCAATATGAATTTCGGCTATCATATATATATTTATAATAAATTTCAGATTTATTATATTGAGTTATTTTCAGTTTTTATCATGAAATTTATAGTTTTAGGGCTTTTAATCACTAGAAACTATATTTATAAAGTATAAATCATGAGATTTGGTTAGTATATAATTTTATATGTATTAAATATATTTTCAGAAGATTATATAAATTTTAAAATGCTGTAATTTCAGAAAATAATAGTATTTTAAGGGTTTTAAATGATTTTTAATCACTAGAATAGTTGTACTATACTAGGGATTAAAAATAACGAAAGTTTGATACGTAAAAACGATTTTAAAACACGTTTAAGGGGGTTTTGATCGTTTTAAAGTTGCTGTAAATTTTTAGTACGAGATATTTATTTCATTATTTTATTTTCTAGGCGGAGATTTCGTAGTAGGAGACTTTTAGAGCGTAAAAGTGGCCTACAGATTTGTTTATACAAGGTACGTACATTGTCTACGTGCTATATGATTTAGAAGCATATCTAAGAATGTTTTATTTATTAGTATCATGTATAGGACTCTATTTGTTCATATATATGATTACTGGAATTGTTTTACATGTTATTTGCCTGTGTGCTACATGTAAACTAGAAGTATTTATGAGTATAAATGTTTGTATGGAAGTTTGATGCAAGCAGAGTAAGTCAAGTTCATTTATTAAATTCGTGAGTGAATCAATGTAAGTTAGATTGAATCATGTGTTACATGGATTCTTGAGTATTATTATTATCTTATAAAAACCGTGGATCTTATTTGGTAAGTACAAGTTATACCTATATAAAGGTAAAGTTATTGTTGGCTAGGTTCAACAAGTAAGTTTGTAAAGTATAAAAAGAAGTTAAAGGAGTCTTGATTGATGAGTTGTGATCACTTGTTAATCCAAAGATAAAAAGAGTTCTGTTATGATTGTTTGAGTATTAGTTATGTGTTGCTTGTTTGTTGTGTCAACACAAGTAAAAAATATATTCAACGTAAAGTGAAACGAGAATAGGTTATAGACTTTAGACTGGTGCACGTCTAGAGTTGGACACTAAGGGTTGGAGTACATGGTGGTAGCCCATGGCTTTTCTAGGATTGGATTGATCACCATTCCTCATTAGTTTAAAGGTTCCTCGATATCGCAGGTCATTTTGGAATATGTGGTAGCTCCCGTATTTCCTATTTTCAGGTTGAGACAACTCGTCCAATAACTATTCCATTTAAGAAAAAATAAAGTTTAGAGTCTAGTTCAGTAAGAGTTGTCTGCAGATTATTATATGTTTATTATTATTTATTCCTGCAAGTTATATTTTGTAGTATCATGTTTAGGATTATTTATGCTGATATGTAGTACTCAGCTTTGCTGATTACGTGCTTGGTGTTTGTGATCATGGCTTTGCCTATTGATCCTGTGGTGATCCTTCGGGGGAGCAGAGTTGAGACGACATTGACATTACAGGTTCGCAGATGCATCTCATTGGGAATCTGGAATGGAGAGACTTTTGTATTACTAGTAGCATTTAAGTTGTTTTCATAGGAGCTTATATTTTCAGACAATAGTTTTAAGTTGGTGTGTTTTGGTTTCTGACATTGTTTTTTATTTCATAAGTTTTAATAAAGTTATTTTAGAAAGTTGTTTTCCGCTGCAAAATTCTGAGTAAGCCGAAACGTTATCACACGGGCGATAATGCCTGGGTATCTCTAAGGTTTATTATAAAAGTATTTTCTAGACAGAGAGAATTATCGGGGTGTTACAGGTTGTGCGTGCAGCGGGTTTTGCGAGGCTACGAGTCGTCGTTTCGATTACGTGTGTGTGCGTGCAAGGTGTCGCGCGCAAGGCTCGAGTGGTTGCGCATCGCTATCGGAATCCCGTCGTCGGTAACTGACGCCGGCAAGATTGTTCGGTATAAAAAAATAATATAATGTAATTTTCTCTTTTATTACTTAATATTGTGTAATTTGATTTTTACAAGCATAAAAAGTATTGGATTGGTATCCTTTGATTTATGGTGTAACAAGGATGCTACAAGAATTAAAGAATTGAGCAATGTATCTAAGAAAGAACATAAATAATTATATGTTTAATGTGGTGTGACTGGACAATACTAAGAAAGGATTTTGGCAACAAACTTGTAGTAGGATTCCCTACAAGTAATGAACGATGGGGGAGTAGTGTGGGACTTGTCCTACACTCCTATGTAGGCCTACTGTGACGACAGTAGTGTCCTTCTGAATTTTGATAACTCAAGTAGGCGGAAGGTTCCGTACGGTGTTGGGGGTATGCATACTAAGGCAATGGATGTGGGACGAAAAGAAACCGTATTTGCATTTCATCTAATAGACCAAGTTGTCTATTAAGGATTAAGTAGCCTGTATGATTCTAGTAAGATGACGGTGCCCGTTCGTTGCCAACTAAATTATAAAAGTAATGAATGTAATACTATCGTAGTATCATGTGTAGGAGCGTTTCTTATTATCTTGATTATGCTTAGTATATTATCTCAATGTTTTAATACGTACTCAGCATAGATGATTTTTTGTTGTTATGTTGTTTGTTGCCATGTAGTGAACCATTGATACTACGATGGGGAGCAGATTAGGTGTGCTGGTGTTGCTGCATGAGATGAGCATACAAGGGATATTTATAGTTTCCAAACCTTTAAACCTTTTGGTTAAACATTATATAACTGTTATGATTTACTTAGTTTGTGGTTTAAATAGAAAGGGGTCATTGATGATTCTCGAGTTGTAGTTTACATTTTATTTTTGCTACATTTTAGTTTTCATAATGAAGATTTAAGTTAATGTTTGATTTCAATAAGCCTTGCGTTTCACCGTGGCGGTAACACTCCAAAGTCGATGCGATGTAGTTTAGATGTGTATGGATTTTGGGGGTGTTACAGACTTACAGTGCTGCGCTAGCTTGAGGTGGAGGGGAGGGGGAGGGGTGGGGGCTGGGGGTGGAGGGTGGGGAGGGTGGGTTAGGGGTTAGATTAGGGTTAAGGTTTAGAGTTTATAATGGCAAAATGGTAAATAAAGCTAACGTCAAGTTAACGTCCGTTAGAAAAAGGCATTTGGTGAACGGTTTCTGAAACTCAGGGGTATATGGTGAATATGTAAAACATTGAGGGTATATTGTGAATTTCGTAATTTGTCAGGGGTATTTGGTAAAATAACCGTATATCAAATTCTTAACCACTAGACCAAATAACATTTAGTTTTTTTTTATTTGGCGAATAACCCAAACCTAATAACTACTCCCTCCATTCCAAAATATAATTCCCATCCATTTTCCTTTTATCACGGTAATTTATGCAAGTAGAATCTAAGAGAGATAGTAAAGATTTTTTGTTTATTTAAATAAATGTTGTGTGGGAAAAAATGATTTTAGGAGAGAGGATGGAGAATAATTGGTGAAAGAGAATTAATTGTAACATTTTGGTTGAATAAACAAAGGAAAAAACACATCTTCTCATCAAAAGATGATCAACATTCAACCCCTAAAAGACGCAACCGTTGCTACGAAAACAAAGGAGGAAAGGAATGTATGCATAAATCTGGCAAATTCTATTTTGGATGGAAACCCTTTTGCTTGGAAGATGTTTTACTCCGGTGAAGCATCCATTTTATTAAGCAAAGCCTCCTTCAAAGCCTTGAAAAAACTAATGAAAATGGCTGACGAAGTGTTTAACACCCCTTCTTGTAAGTCCCTTGAACTTAAACCTAGAATTAGGGGTTCTCTTCAACAATCTAAGGGAAAGAGGATAAAAATTAGTAAGCCTAACACTGAGGATAAAAGAGAGAAAATTACTCCCAATGAGAGTTCTGCACCTATGAGAAAGGGAAAAGAAAAGGTTTTTGAGGTGAAGATGGTGATTAAGGGTGATCCGTGATCCCGATGGAAATAGTTATTTGAATCCGTTTCTTACATCAAATTTTTCTATACCAAACACCCTCTGAATTAACTAATTTTATGCCACGTCACAATTATCTTTTTTTGTGCAGATAACCGTTACTGTGCAAAGATCAATACTAAACTAAAATATGTAAGTTTTGGGTACCCAAAGTAAAACTTTTACACTAAGTGAAATAAAAGACAAAGTTTAATATCCGATTGTGTACTTAACTCTATTGATGTGCATCTATATAAATTTTATATCAAGTGAATTCAATTTTAGCAGATCTAATATATATCCTACAAATTTGCGATAATGGGTAATTTCATGTAGGTTCGCATAATTTCCAATGCCCATATGGCCATATGGCCCATATCTATATAGATCCTATCCTTGAAAAGTAAAAGAATACCCTCACCTCACCCTCACATCATCAAATCTTAACAGCTGCCGAAGTTGTTGGAATGCCACCTTCTCTCTCTACTATCTAGTCTCTCCTCAGCTTCATCTGCCACACCGTGACCTTCAATCCTACACTCCCTCCATCATCTGTCACGTGTCCTTCCCTCTCCTCCCAACTTTCGGTGAATGTCAAACCCTTCAAAAACCATCCATACTATTCAATATCCACTAGCCATCAAACTAAACGACGACGCATCCTTCACATTTTATTATAAATACAAACACCCCCTACTCAAGTCTCAATGCAATACAAGCCACAAATCTACCACACGTGTCATCATCTCACTTGCTCCTCCCTCTTTTCCAAAAACGCGCGTTTCACCGTAAACTCTTTTAAGTTTCACGTGCATCTGAGAATTCCTAGCCGTAAAATCATCCACGTGTCCCCTCCTCAACACGTGTCACAAAATCAAAGGCTCATCTATTTAACCCATCTCAACACACCCCTCTCTCTATATATATAGACTTCATTTAGCTCCACCACACCACATCCATTATCTAATATCTAGTATTCAAAAACAACTTCATCTTCATCACTAGTACAACCATCTACTTTGATTGATTAATTAATTAATGGCGATGAGTCTGACACACCAGATCGGAGCACTCTCAGGAACACCAGTGACCATCGAAGCAGCCACTACAAACACCGGAGAAACATCGGCAACACTAAGCGCTTCAGCAGTGTGGAAATCTCCCGCACCGTTGAAGTGCAAAGTGACACGCACAGTCGGCGATAAAACAACAACAGACATGCTATCGCCGCCTGTGAGTCCATGCCGATCACCTCTCCGTGCGGATCTGAGTGCGGCATGTCAAGCCTTTACTACTACTATGTCACAATCAGATATAGCTACAGAGAAAGAATACGCAGTAGCTGCAAATGATAAGGAAGCGAAGAAAGGGGTGCCTGTTTATGTGATGATGCCGTTGGATAGTGTAAAGATGGATAATACTATAAATCGGAGGAAGGCGATGAATGCGAGTTTGCAGGCGTTAAAGAGTGCGGGAGTAGAAGGGATAATGATGGATGTGTGGTGGGGTTTGGTGGAGAGAGATAATCCTGGGGAGTATAATTGGGGTGGTTATGTTGAGTTGTTAGAGATGGCTAACAAACATGGCTTGAAAGTTCAGGCTGTTATGTCGTTTCATCAGTGTGGCGGTAACGTCGGTGATTCTGTCACGTATGTTTTCTTTTTCTCTCTCCAATTTATTTGTACCGTTATTTTGTTGGTAGCTTATAATTTACTTTAATCATGGACTTCACCTTGTTACGTTTCATTTAAATACAACAAAAGATGAACAATTTATATCCCATATTTCAAGAGAGCTCAACAAATTTTTTTCTATATAGATTTCAAATATAGATTATTTTTTATCCCATGTTTACCATTTTGTGATTTTTATAAGTTGTAAATTATTTATAAACGATTTAAAATTTGATATTTTGAGATGTTGACCCCATTTTATGGTATTTATTATTTGCTGAAAGTGTTCAAAAATGGTAAATATTTAAAAATCTTACCTTTTAAATCAGGTATAAGTAATTCATGATTTATAAAAATCATATAATAGTAAATTTGAAACCTATAAGGAATAATTAATAGTTGAAACTTGAAACTTATAAAAGAAGATGGAAAATAGTTGAGTTTTTCGGGTAAATAATGAATCTGTTTGGGTTGATGTTCAATTATATAATTTTCGGTCTTGAGTATTTAGTAGGATCAATAATTAGTCAGATTATGAAACTAAAGTACAAAGTCTAACAAGTATAGTGAAATGAAATTTCTATCCTGGTAGTGTTAACCTCGTTTCACTGAGTGGCACTTAGTTGGCATAGAGCTTTCATCCCAAAGCGTGGACTATGCACTAGGGTGCACAATGTTTATTGTGCACCTAAAAAGAACATACCATCTATATAAAAGAACACATATTTTTTTCAACAACTATCTATTTTAAAAAATAGCACACGTCTTAAAATTAAACAACATGTAAATTTATATTTATAAAAGAACATGTAATCAATGAAAAACTACACTTAAGGTAAAATTTAAATTTAACTTTTAATGAACATCTAACTTTTAAATTTAAATTTGAAAAAAAAAATTTAGTTGCAAAATTTAAGGAAGCAAATAACAATAATTTTTTAAAATGGATAGACTCTAAAAATGATAAAAGGACGTAATTTTAGAAAAGATGCATCATGCTCTACATGCACTTGTACTTATTTGCGCTTTCATCCGGTGTATCTCCGTAATAAATAAAATTAACTTATCAAGCGGCACATGTAATGTCAATTTTATATAGGTACCATATTAAATTAAAAATGCCATTCAATATGTGAATTTTGTTCATTTTGGAAATGAATTTGAAATTTCTTGTACTGACACGATCATTTCAGTCACCCGTATTACACAATAGGAAAATGGTAATTTTGATTTTTGAACAATAAATCGATCCTTGGTCATGGATAGTTGGATACCAGAACATTCGGATTTAGATTCTTGCGCAAGATGTTGATTGATAACCAATATTTTTCTTGGCGTGAAAATTTTGTAGAGAGCCGTGGAGTACACGGGTTTTTGCTGGCCATACATTTTGGTTGTTTTTGTTATGGCTGAAAGGGGAGGACTTTGCTGCTTTTGGAGTTTTCTTTTCTTGAAAGAGTTAGGGGTTGTTTTCACTTACCTTGAAGTTTTAGTTGGATTTCTAGTTTAATTGTTTATTGTAAGTAAAACTATAAATGTGATTGTACAATTTACTTAACGTTTGTCCATTTTGGTTATTATATTTTTTTTAAATTAAAATCTTATTATGTTGGCGGGGGATTGTGTTCACTTCCGTATGTGATTAGAGAGACAAAAAGGTTCCAATTAGCTCAATTGAAAAAAAATTTAAGGACAACCCGAAATAGAATACACGCTAAACGTTTAGGGACTAGAAGTACCTTTCGAATTTTTCACACATTTTAAATATTTTATTGGTTTTTGCATAATACTTTTAAGTCTTCAATTTTTGGGTCCAAATAGATATAAGAGGTGATTGAAAATCGTTCCTTTCCTTTTCTTTTTTTTGAGTTTTAGGCAAAGGTACAATTAAGGTAACTTATAATATTTTGGTTGTTTACCAGAAAAATATGGTACATTATTTGGTGACAATTAAAGTGTTTTGTCTCTCGTTTGATATGCTTACCCTTAAATTGATATATATTATTGTAATGTTACTACGGTGCTATTGTAATGCTCTAATCACTTCTTCGATGCACTGGGATCCTAAATTGATCTGTATGATTCAAATCTGCACTAGAAAAGAAAATGAAAAGCAGAATGCAGAATTCTATTTGTAGAATGGAGGATTGGAGGGACATTTTTATATATAAGATGTGCTACAGAATTTCCTTGGTAGTTTGATCCCAATAATTGATATCGTGCAATTCGTGCTTTTCTCTATGTCTACAGAATTCCCTTGCCAAAATGGGCAGTGGAAGAGATGCACAAGGATCCAGATCTTGCATACACTGATCAATGGGGTAGAAGGAACTTTGAGTACATCTCACTTGGTTGTGATACTTTGCCAGTCTTGAAGGGGCGAACACCTGTGCAATGTTATGCTGATTTTATGCGTGCTTTCAGAGATCAGTTTGAACACCTCCTTGGCGAAACTATTGTGGTACGGCTCAGTTTATTGCATCAGAGAACGTATACTAGTTTTGGTTGCTTAATCTGAAATCGAGTTTTGTCTGATTACATGATAAAAATTTCACTTTAACAGGAAATACAAGTAGGGATGGGCCCAGCTGGTGAGCTACGCTACCCTTCGTACCCAGAACAAGATGGAACATGGAAGTTCCCTGGAATTGGAGCTTTTCAGTGTTTTGACAAGGTAAACTTTTGTCCTCCTTTTCCCTTGTTCTTTCAAGTCTTTCTTTGTGGTTTTTGATTAAGTGCTATGAACTTTATACTGTAAAGTGTAAACCATGGTATTTTGACATTCTTACCATATGCAGTAATCATGGGGCTAGAAAGAGTAAGAATGTTCCTTTACATTTTTAACATGATCCAGTGAACTCGAATAGCCTTTGCTATACGAATGTAATGATATTTTTTCCTTATTTGTTCGACTTATTTGTTGTATGCAGTACATGGACAGCAGCTTGAAAGCCGCTGCAGAAGCTGCTGGTAAACCAGAATGGGGTCACTCAGGCCCAACTGATGCTGGCGAGTACAACAACTGGCCAGAAGACACCCAGTTTTTCTGTAAGGAAGGTGGAGGCTGGAGCAGCTCGTATGGTGAATTCTTCCTCACGTGGTATTCCCAAATGCTCTTAGATCACGGCGAGAGGATCCTCTCTGCAGCTACTGAGATCTTCAAGGACAAGGGTGTCAAGATCTCAGTCAAAATTGCTGGCATTCACTGGCATTATGGGACTCGCTCTCATGCTCCTGAGCTGACAGCTGGGTACTACAATACAAGGTTCCGTGATGGCTATCTCCCGATTGCCCAGATGTTAGCACGGTATGGGGCCATTTTCAACTTCACGTGCATTGAGATGCGTGATCAAGAGCAGCCACAAGATGCTTTGTGTGCTCCTGAGAAGCTTGTCAGGCAAGTTGTTTCGGCCACGCAACGAGCTCAAGTCCCATTAGCTGGGGAAAATGCATTGCCTCGGTATGATGAGCATGCGCATGAACAAATTTTGAATGCCTCTGCCTTGAATGTGGATGAGAACTCAGGCGAGAGAGAAATGTGTGCGTTCACGTATTTGAGGATGAACCCGGACTTGTTTCAGGCGGACAACTGGAGGAAGTTTGTAGCGTTTGTTAAGAAAATGAAAGAAGGAAAGGATGTGAATCGCTGTTGGGAGCAAGTGGAGAGAGAGGCTGAGCATTTTGTTCATGCGACTCAGCCGCTTGTCCAAGAGGCTGCTGTTGCTCTCATGCATTAGGAGAGACATATGTAGTACAAATTTCAAACTATATATATATATACTCTCAGAACTCAGAAGTCAGGAGTAATTTGTATTTAGTCATAATAACAACTATGAAACTTTTCTTTGTTTTTCCTTCATTAACTAGTACACCCTTTAATCTTTTCGGGGTTGCTGTTGTTTATGTATAGTGTATAAACTTTCTAATTTATTCAAACGAAAATACACTTCTCTAATCATCTATTAACCTGTGGAGCCTGGATATAGTGGAAGCCATAGGCCGCTGTTTCTTTTTGCGATACTAACTTCCCACCAATTCGTATGTGAATGTTAAAAGTATTCTTGTATAGATGAGTATAAATATAGAACTTTTGAATTATTTTGTCAAATATGTATCTTTAATCAATTATTATATATATATATATATATATATATATATATATATATATATATATATATATATATATATATATATATATATATATATATATATATATATATATATATATATATATAGGTTTAAGTTCATATGAGAACCACCCTTATGGTGAGAACCGTGAGAACCACTCATTTTTCCTCATTTTACGAAGATTTTGATCATTTCATAACATTTTTGCTCAATTTTTGTTTCACTTATTTTATGGTTTTGCTCATTTAACAACTTTGTGCTCATTTATCAACGTTTTTGCTCATTTTACGTTTTGGTCATTTTACTTTTTTTTCTCATTTCTCATTGAACTTTTTTATTCTCATTTTACGTTTTTCTTCTTTTACATTTTTGTACATTTTACGTTTTTGATAACTTAATGTTTTCTACTCATTTTATATTTTTGCTCATTTGTTACTTTTTTTGCTCATTTTAGGAAGTTTTTGCTTATTTTAAGTGGTTCTCACGGTTCTCACCATAAAAGGGTTCTCACTAGAACCCAACCCTATATATATATATATATATATACTAGTTTTGGGACCCGTGCAAAAATGCACGGGAAGTGATTTGCTTAATAAAACAGAATTTTCAATGAAACCAATAGCAGACAACAAATACTGTAATGAAAGAATAAGTAAAAGTTATATTAACAAACATTACAAAAATGTGTATGAAGTTATACATTTTGGAACACTTCCTTGTAAACAACATTTGTAGTTGTATTGCACACATTATTCTCTTTATCACAAATCAGAATTTTAAGTCCTTTTTTGCTCGTGACTCGGGAAATAGCGACATAAGCTGACCATGGCTGAAAACAGGCCTCGGTAAATACAAACCGACGTGCGACAATGATTGTCCTTGACTTTTATTTATTGTCATGGCAAAACACACAGTCAAAGGAAATTGTCGTCTTTGGAATCTGATAGGAAATTTTGTTGAGTCAGACGGTGTTAGTGTCATTCGTGGGATGAATACCTTGTCACCAACATTGCTCCCTGAAATGACAGTAGCTTCAATCACTCGATTGCCTAAATGCTTGACTACCAGCCTGGTGCCATTACACAATCCAGATGTCTGATCAATATTACGAAGCAACATGATAGGAGCACCAACTTTTAACTTAATACTATGATTTGGCAGGCATGAGCACTTTATTGTGTTTAAGAATTCAGTAGAATATATATCATGAGCCCCTAAGTTCCCTTCATCTTTACTAATTGCATCACAACTCAAGTAAATTTTCTCATCACCTGGAATTGTGGACAACACATGATCATTTACCTTCTCAACTATTTCATTAGTTGGAGCTAAAATTGCTCTTTCTTGGAAGTATTTGGCTTCCCAAAAGGTGATCAGTGAGTGAAGGGTATGTGCTGTCGACAATCATGATATGGGGTCATCTCCACCGTCTATAAGAATATCTTCAGTGATTTCAATATCGACTTCTCCATCATTGGGCCCTCCAGCTCTGCCATCGCCAACGCTTAGTATCCATTCTGAGAAGTCCCTTATTTCATTAGCGGTAGACGAAGAAGAACATGATTGAAGTCTCATATTGCGTGTCAGCTTCAAAACCTTACATGAATCCCATAGAAACGAAGAGTTCAAGGTCGCAAATACTATATCTTGCCTGGTACCCTTGGGTATAACAGGCAGAATCTGTCTTAAATCACCACCAAAGACAACAACTTTACCTCCAAATGGTCGATGCAAATTATCTCGATCAACAGCTTGCATAATGTCCTTTAAACTCCTATCAAGTGCTTCAAAGCAATATTTGTGCATCATTGGTGCTTCATCCCAGATAATTAGCTTTGTTCTCATGAGCAATGCAGCTAAGTCAGAACCAGGCCTAATAGCTACACACGTAGAGTTTTCACAAACATTGAGTGGAAGCCCGAACCTTGAATGGGCGGTTCGACCTTTTGGAAGAAGTAGGGACGCAATTCCACTTGATGCTACTGGCAAAACAATTTCACCCATCTTCCTAATTGCAGCACACAATGTCCTCCAAATGTATGTCTTACCCGTCCCTCCATATCCGTATACAAAAAACACACCTCCTGATTGGCCATTAACAGAGTGCATTATTTCGTTGAAAACCATTAGTTGTTCTTCGGTTAGACAGGGAAATAGTTTGTCATATTCTTGAATTAAGGAGGGTATGTCATATGAAAGCTCATCCGCTATTAGCTTATTTTGACCTTCAAACACGACTAATTCATCTGGAAATGGCATCTCACTGAATTTTCGAAGACTACTACCATTACTTTGAAGTTTAGCTTCAATATCTGCCAGTGCAAACGCTTGAATTTGTTCATCAGTTAGAGTTAAATCTGCAACGCGATAGAGAAGATTTAATATTAGATGCCTTCATATATGTCATCGTGATCTTTTTTTCGTTGCACAATTATTAAACATGCAAGAAAGCGATAAAAAAAGTAAGTATGCACAGTACTGTAGCCTGTACCTTTGTTTTTATGAATACGACGTTGTTTATATAGAATGTCATGATAGTAGGTGCCATTTTTTTCCCATATGTCTTCTGGTTTAGATAAGCTACCAGACATAAGTAACATGCAAAACAGATTCCTTAGATAATGCCCCGTTTCTCTAAAGCTTGCCTCTGTTATGGCGTCTATGTATTCCTTGTCGTCATCAAGCAGCCCCCTTGCATAGCAAGCTTCTTTGAAGGTTGGATACACTGAACCATCAACAGTTCTTATATCCTCGTAGCACGTCGGACCTTTGACAAAATTAAGGAGCGTTCTTAGATAGTATTTCTCACCAGAACCTGGAGTGACATGGTATACCCTGCCAAGTGAGAAACCTTTCGACCTAGGTGCCCATTCTCGCGTAGGTTGTTTCCAAACAAATTTTGTGGGGAACTCTACATACGTCAACTGTCTTGCTTCTTCATACTTTTGGTTGCATTCCATCCACGATAAAAACTTTGTCTTATTAACATTAGGTCTATCAAGTACATCTTCCACGTCCATCTGGTCAGTGTAGACAACCATTTGCTCCCCAGGTAGATGGAAACTCAATCTCTCAACAGCAGGGGTTCGATGGTGAATAGGAAATCCATATATCCTCCACACTGCCTCACAAGCAGATATGTAACGGCAGTCGTAATACATTTTAATCTCATCAATCTTTTGTGGATCATCGCTGCTATTTCTGTTTTGATAAGCAGCAGCCGTCACTCTATCGTAACCCTTATTTATGTACTTGAACAAATACTTTATCGATCTGGATTGATTGCACCATTCAACTTTATATGGGCACGATACTTACGAAGCAGTTGTGGATTATAAGGAACAACAAACCTATTATCAAGATGCACTCCGTTTTTCTCAACCGAGATTCCGTTATCTCTTCTTCTATAAACTGGATATCCTTCCTCATCAACCTTTGTTTCGTCAATAAATCTTTTAGGAAAATGCTTTGTGCACTTTTTTTGATCCATGCAAGGTGCATTAGTGTTGGAGGGACCACATGGACCATGTAACATCATTTCCGTAACAGTCTCATATAAATCCGGATCCTCAATTGGATCTGGTAACTCAGCGCATATAATCTTGTCAATATCGCTTGCCTGTGGATATTTGTCAGCGGGTGCAGGAAAAGAAGTATATGAGCATGCGGAAGGCCACGCTTTTGAAACTCAACTGTATAAACAACTGGAGAAAGAAAAGATATATTTGTATCATTATTTGAACAACCTTATAAGTAGACCAACTAATCTTGAATGTAGTCAATGTTTTGTAAAGTAGTATGAAATTCAATTAATTCAATAAGAATATATATTAAAATGAGAAAAAGATGTAGAAATCAGCATCATATATACCGCATTTGATTTATACGTACCAGCTTTAACTCGGCCAAATATCTCATTCTCCTTTAAGTCTTTAACCAATTGGTCGAGGTTCATTTTAAAGACTCGACAGATGATATCCGGTCTGTCCTCGGGTCTAAGTCCCCTTTTTTGAACGAATCTGCTTATTTCTGGCCATTTAGCATTACACGTAAAGGTTATAAACAGATCTGGATAACCATACCATCTACAAATTGCCATTGCATCCTGATAGTTCTCTCTCATGTAGCTATGTCCACCTGTGAATGACGCTGGTATAACAATGCGATTGCCATTGGAAGATCCCTCTGTATCACCTCTTTCCACACCCCTCTTAAATTCTTCACATTATCTGATCTTAAACTTTGTTGGTTATTCTTTAGAAAGGAGAGCCTCTCTGCCTCAATCATAGTGTAGCCGTCAACCAAAAATTGTTGATACAACCGACGACATAATAACAAAGTATCAGCTTCATGTTCACGATCTTGCATCCTGTATGCAAACCACTCACGCATAGTAAGTCGTTCTCTTTTATTCGTAGAACTACTTGATGCGGTCTTGTCCCTATGCATAACATCTACTCGATATCCATCTTCCCCATATGGGAAAATCAGTGGATATTGTAACGGTAAATACGATGGGTGAAGCTCAGATATCTGCCTTAATCTTCCATTTTTCCTTTGGACTACTACATCCCTCTTATCTGCTGTATCAATGTCTCCAACTATAAGCGCGGCCACTTCGGATGTTGTTGGAAGGTTATAAGTCCTTCCATCAGAATCCCTTCTTCCAATTAGCCTAAGTTTTAAGTCTTCGCCGTTGTTTGATTCGAAACGATCTCTAGCCATTCTAAAACTCTTGGCCAATGGGTTATGCTGATCAATCATATCCTTCAATTGTGCAACGACACGATCTTCAAATTTATTTGGGTCTTTAGAACTGAAGCAATATAGTACGTTCAATCGTTAGCATTGCTTTATTATGAATGAGGATGTATATATTACATTTAAAACAAATAACATGTTCAAATATTTGCAGTAAAATAGCACGATACCTTGCCGCACTCATCCTATTCTGAACCTCTTCTTCAGTATCATATGATATAGTTGAGAGAATTTAGGACGTGCTCCATCGTTCGGCAACAAACTGCCTATCAGGTGATGATTTTGACCTCCAATCTTGTATGTATATGGACCACGCCATGAGTAGTTGGTGCAATTATTCTACCTCCCATAGAAGTGAAAGAATACATCATGTTATACCCCTAATATTATCAAGGAAGTGCGCACTTCTACTATGTCTCTTCTTCAATAGATCTTCCAAAAGTTGGGGTGGACGCTTAAGTAAAGGTAATTGCACTTTTCCTTGCATGCAACACATCCCAAACTTTGGTCTTCCACTCTTATTTCGCTTGTTTACTCGTTCACCAAACCACATTTGTGCTCCACAGAACTCGCAAACACAGGTGGGATCTCCCAAATCTGAATAACCTTCTACAGTAAAGAAACAATTATAACTTTAAATAGTGTTTTATATGAACTTCTTAACATGATAGTACAATATGTAAGTCTAATAACGCACCATTGACTACAATGTCACCATCATTAGATGCCTCTACAAAAAGCATATATGATACGTATGCGTTATAGGATTTACATGTGTTCTTATTTAAAAATTGAGTTAAAAAAAAGCACGATATAACAAAAAATATACCAAAATAATATATGCTTTACTGCATTACTTATACCTGGACCAATTGTTTCTGCTCGCGCATTGGAATTTAAATTGCTGTCGACGTGCATATCATTTCCTTCAACATCATTGTCATCTGTATACAAACTATTTGTTTTTAATGCATAAACAAAGAAGTTTAATAACTGTATAAGTTATCTGCCTACTATTTATGGTGTGTATTAGTTAATTAATATTTCTATAACATACCTGGAATTATTCTCTTTGAAACCGATTGAAGGACTTGCTTACTTCGGATAACACGTGTCTTTGATCTAAATGAACTACATAATCTCATAGGTTGTATAACTTCTGTTGACAGTGGACATGGCGTAGACGCTATTTCATGCGACAATAGGTGATGTTAGTTGGTCACAACGTATTATATATTTATGATCATACTATGCCAAAACTGAAATAGTATAAACATGTAATATTTCTAATAGATTAATTTATTACCAGAACTTCGTTTCTCTTCAATTATAAGTTTTCGTTGATGCCTTGCTATCTTTGATGCATGTTCTTTATCTGAAGCACATAATTTTTCAAAATATATATGGATTGTTTATACGGTAACGTTATTAGACAAATTAACAATCAATAAGGGAATAATTTATTATAAACTAACCGACACTAATATCTGTTATAGCACTTAATGGCGATTGAGTTGTGATGTCCACATGACAATTAAAATCTTGTGAACTTGAAGATGGTGCACTTGTTGAAAACACTGCATTAAGAGTAATTTTACATTACTATCTTGCAAGTAATACGTTTTCAAAGTTAAATACACTATAAACTCACCATTAGGAATCGGAGTTACATAAGAATTAGTAGAGAAGTTTATAATTGTCGACGATGAAGGAGATAATCCATTACTTGAAGAAACCGCTTATAATTGCAAGACAATTAAAATGTTAGTTGCATATATAAAAACAAAAGGATAACTAATTATTGTCCAAAATCATTGGATGATATGTGTTAATTACTTAATACAATTGCGATTTATACCTGATGAAGATCCATTAAGAGGTAAGTTGATTGGCATGGTGATATTATTTCGTGGTCGTATAGGAGTAGGAACGCGTAAATCTTGCACGCTTTTCTAACATAATGAACTTCCTCTTTTGTCTTGCATATTTTTGTTGAGCTTCTTTTGATAACAATTGATTGAGTGAAGGAGTGGTAACTAAAATAAGAAATGTTTTCCATGTTAATAGCATGAATTGGTGGATATAAAAGATATCGTTTTGAATTCATATGTACATTCAATGAAATTAATCTTTTAATTCTACTTATGTTATAGTAAGTTATTCTTGTCAAAGCATAGAAGTAAGCAAATTAAAATAGTTATGTGGTTCATCTAAGAATTACAATGTAGTATACTAAAAGCGAAATTTGAACTGCCACGTTTGCCCAGTGAATAAACATTAAGTCATTTATATTGTTGATTTACAAATAAAATAATATAGATTTTGTATGAATTAACAATTTTGTTAAATATGTATGAAACAATATTAAATGGATGGTAATAATATATTTATTATTTTACATAAAATAACACTTATGAATGAAATAAAATTATAACGCTTAATAAGGACATGACATTTCTATATTTTCAAATAAATGTGTAAATTCATAGTATGATTTCCAAGCCTAATATAGATACAAAATCTTATATATAACCTGTTTTAAAGCACATTACACATTCCATCTAAACATAACCTTCATGTGATACTCTTTATATACTACCTAATACTACATACCTTAAACCTTAAATAACTAAATACATGTTCACCTACATATAACGTATACCACAGTAACTATATGTTTTTTTTATAACATATTCGCATGATTTATAAATAGGTGCGACAACGAATTATTTATTGAGGGATTAATTGATTTATTTAAATTGGCCGTATAATAATATGCATATCAAATCCATAGTAAATGACGTCAATATCTACTCTTTATCAACAAAATATAAAAGTGGTAATTCCAGAGTTTACATAAAAATAAGATTTCCAACCCCAATATAAATAAAAAATCGATATATATATATAACTTGTTTTAAAGCCCATTATACATATCCAACTAAATATAACCTTTAATGTGATACTCCTTACATACTACTTAATACTACCTTAACTAAACATTTAAAACCTTCTAAAAAAATAAAAAGAAACACTAAAAACCTAAGTATAAATAAATTTGGCAAACCAAAAATTTACAACAAAATTCACATTACTTGCCGCTTCATCTTCTCTTCCTCTCTCTATCTCTCTCTCTCTCTCTCTCTCTCGAACATTCATCATCTTCACGTAAAAATGGCAACTTTCCTTTGCCAAACGTTATTTCCAGATTTCTTTCAAACAAATTACACAACAAAAAAAAATTAGATGCACAAAAAATATAGCAGAAATATGAGAAAACGATTGGTTTCTGATTTAATATCATAAAAGGGGATTTAGAAATTGGAGAAATTATTTTTGGGAATATATTATCGCATGCACGACGGATAGATCATTGATTTCCATTGAAGAAGAATGGAGAAACGATTTATTTCAAGGATTGAGGATTTACAGGTGTTTGTTTTTTTTTTATCAATTTCGTTTTTTTTAATAATTAATAATTCTATATATTCATGAATATATGATAATTTTATAGATCTACAATTTTAAGTTGTTAAAAAACCGAAATAAAAAACATGCATTTATATCCTCTTTTTTATTTTTTCCTGTTTTTATTTTCTACGAATATGTAGATTTCTTTCGCATGCATGAAAAAAACAAAAAATAAGTTCAATATCCTAGTATCTGAATATCTAATTTTTGTTTTTCTAGTATCTGAATATCGAATGCATGTCAATTTTTTTGTTTCGTGTTTATTTTCTATGAATGTTTATCATTTTTTCGCATGCATGTCATAAAATTATGAAATTTAAATTATAATTCTAAATAGTATAATATAGTTTAAATTTTAATCTTTTACTAATTAAAACATATATTATTTCATTAATATATGATTAATGTCTCGATCTTAAATTAGTTAGAAACGATTTATTTCAAGGATTGAGGATTTACAGGTGTTGTGGTTTTTTTTTATCAATTTCGTTTTTTTTTAGTTATTAATAATTCTATATATTCATGAATATATGATAATTTTATAGATCTACAATTTTCAGTTGTTCAAAAACCGAAATAAAAAACATGCATTTATATCCTCAATTTTTTTTTCCTGTATTTATTTTCTATGAATATGTATATTTCTTTCGCATGCATCTAAAAAAACAAAAAATAAGTTCAATATCCTAGTATCTGAATATCTAATTTTTGTTTTTCTAGTATCTGAATATAGAATGCATGTCAATTTTTTTTGTTTCGTGTTTATTTTCTATGAATGTGTATATTTTTTTTCGCATGCATGTCACAAAATTATGAAATTTAAATTATAATTTTAAATATATAATATAGTTTAAATTTTAATCTTTTACTAATTAATACCTATATTATTTCATTAATATATGATTAATGTCTCGATCTTAAATTAGCTTTGTTTAATTTATTTCCTTTGTTTAGTAATATAGTTGAATCTGTTTAATATTTCGCATGCATGTAAAAAAAAAAAACTTTACAGTTCACTATCCTAAATTGATAAATAAAAGTGAAATAATTACTTTTAAAAAACATTAGAATAAATATATATTTGTGTGTCATTAATTATAGTTCTATGAATATGTATATTTTCTTCTCATGCATGTTACAAATCTGGTGAAATATTAATTATAAGAGTAAATATTATAATCTAGGTATAAATTTTGCTTTTTCACTAATTAGTACCTAAATTATTTCATGAATATATGATAAATTTATCAATCTAAAATTACCACTTTATAAAGAACAGTACAATAAAAAGTGCATGTATATCCTCAATTTAATGTATTTCATACTTATAGTTGATTTAATTATGCGAATACATGTCATTCTTTATGTTGCTTATTCATAATTATAGTTCATTTCATATATAGTTAAATACATAAGTTATGTTTGTCTTTTTCGAGGTTTTGATTGGATGCAAAAGATGGTGGCAATTGAAGAAATAATGTGAGAAAACATATCATGATAGTCAGATTAAAAGAATAGGTTCTCATTGCTTCTTTATAATTAATAATAATGATATAATATAGATACACGATAAAACAAAAAATATATTCAAATAATTTGACTTATGTATGTTATATTAAGGAAATTTCATGATGAATAACTTCATTTGTTTATTTATTGCTTTATTATTGCATAAAATTTCCACAGATATATGCATAATAAGAATTAAGAAAATAGTTTATATTGTTATATATCTTTTTAGATTGAACAGAAAATGTTAATATATATATGGGAAATAGTAATACAATCTAACAAATTGGCTTTTTGCACTATTATAAATACGCAGTGCAATAGAATACTATCATGACTTCTTTAGTTATAATTCGAAAATATATACACTACAAATATAACAACTTAGCAAAAACCATTAGTATATTACAACATATGAATTATTTTAAATTAAATCTGTGTCTATACATAATAATAAGTATAAATAGTTTTAATACAATGTACCTACAAAATATATGCTAACATATGTAAGAAATACAATGTCATCTGAATTATTTTTTTCTTGTATGCACTTCCGCAATCTATAAATATAGTTGATAATATTTATGATATAATAGATTAATAATAATCGTATATATTTTAAAAAATAATATCGTATTGAGGATATATGGATATCTACATTTCTCACATAAATGTAACACAAAATATTTAAAATAATTTATAACTGTATATAATATTTATATTTCTAAAATAATATATATATTATATATATATATATATATATAATATATATATATTATAATATATTATATTTAAAATTAAAAAGATAATAATTCAAATCTAAGATATAAATTTCGTATTTATATTGCATGCATGGAACCTCATTTATGTTTTTTATAAACTGTATAATTTGTGTATAATTAGAATGAGTTCAAAATTGTGTACAACTATATATATATATATATACAATTTGTGTATGCGTTAGTCTACATTATATATA